>NC_057801.1:396103417-396403417 GCF_018294505.1 Triticum aestivum | reverse complement strand
TCCTGCCCATCTTGGCGGCTCACAGGGGTCCGAAATACTGGTTCCATCGGAACAGCCCCCGAGCACGCCGTTTTGCACTTGGTACAACGAATCTGTTGAGCCGGCGGACAAATCACCGACTGAGAGGACGGCCGTCTCACCACCATCTCCAGATTCTTCAGAGAGTTCCTCTCCGTGCATGCAGCCCACGAAGGACGCTTCATAACAGGTTGAATTCGGGTCTTCCTCGCACACTAAGCCGTCTCGACGAGGTCGGTGCAGTTGTCCGGCTCAGGGCCCGGCTCACCGATCCGGCCGATGAAGACGTGGATTCCACCGATGGAGAGGAACTCTTCAGAGAGTTCCTCTCCGTGGATGCAGCCCACGAAGGACGCTTCATAACAGGTTGAATTCGGGTCTTCCTCGCACACTAAGCCGTCTCGACGAGGTCAGTGCAGTTGTCCGGCTCAGGGCCCGGCTCACCGATCCGGCCGATGAAGACGTGGATTCCGCCGAAGGGGACCCGGTACCCGTACTCAATTGAGCTGGCGTCAGGATCCCAGACTTCGTCATCGATGTAGATCTTGCCGCAACGACTCTTGGTCATCCGGCCCACTACGTATCCCTTGAGCCCTTCGAAGTTGCCCTTCAAGAACTCAAATCCACCGTGCGCTGGTCCCACGGTGGGCGCCAACTGTCATGGAATTGTCACGTCAGATGTCATCGTGAAAGGACTTAGTTGTGGAGCCATCGCAACTAGGAAGCTTGAAGGGGTTAATCGGGACAAAGGACACGAGAGGTTTATACTAGTTCGGCCCCTTACGGTGAAGGTAAGGCCTATGTCTAGTTGGGTTGGTATTGATGTTTCGATGACCAGGGAGCGAGATACGCTATGCCCAGCTCTCGATGAGTTGTTTCTTGCCTAAGCTGCCAGCAGGTCGTCCCCTTATATACATGGGTTGACGCCCTGTGGCTTACAAAGTCCCGGCCGGCTTATAAACAGTGTCTGGCTCGGTGACTAGTTAAATCTACCTTATGATACAAGTCATGCCATTATGGCGGTTTACTACAACGGGCCTTAAGTCGCCTGTGGGCCTTAAGCCCTTTATTGAACCGACATCTTCATGCTTGGTCTTGGGCTTCTCTCTAGTGAATCTTCTTTGCGTAACCCGGCCCCTCCTGGGCGGCTTACACAAATAGTTATATCCCCAACAATATACACCTTCTGCTATGGTCAAATATGGAGAATCTCAAGACAACTCCTCGAGTCGTCTTAAGACCCGGGGGCTACAATGATATGATTCAGCAAGTCTTGCCAATTCCAGTAAATTCAAGAAACCTAGGACATTGGAGGGAAAAATAACCCGGCCCCAGAGATTACTACTATATTGATGAAAATTTAAAAGGCCGTCAGAAAAATTCTGGCTCACAAATGATGCTTCCGAATTTACTTGTCAACAAATAAGGTATTCAAAGTTGCTTTAGCACAATGGCTATTATTTTATCGATGGATATGATGTATTCTACAATGGAAGAAATAGTCCCGAGTCACTGCAGGCTTATGACCCGGCACTTGGGGGCTACATTATTCAGATTGAGATCATATCGAATATACAAGTCCCATGTCACTGCCAGCATGCACCATGGCACTTGGGGGCTAATGCAAAGTCATTGTTTTGCTCAACTTATTGAAGACCCGACTCATCACATTGTAATGAGCCGGCCCTTGGAGGCTACCAATTGCTCCTATCACAAATTCAAGGTACACAAGCATTAATCCATTATATTGAACGGTCCACTACTCAGTTTGTAGAGTACAAAGCTCTTAACCTTGTGGACGTGGGTTCAAGCCCCATGGTGGAGATTATATTATATGATGTTATTATCAATAAATTATATACAAAGTCCCAGCTCAGTATTATCTTACTGAGCCGGCCCTTGGGGGTTACACGTTGTTGTTCAAGTTTACATGGTTATATCTACAAAGTCCCTGCTCATTATTGCATAATGACCTGGCCCTTGGGGGCTACACTGGTTGAAGTTTTCATGAGCATAAGGCAATTACAAGTCCCAGGTTGCTGCAAGCATGACAACCCGGCACTTGGGGCTACAGGTGATATGCATATAAGGGAGAAAAAATCTTCAAATTCTTAGTTTGGAGTAGACCAGATTAACCCGGCATCATTTATTTATAACCCAACAATTTTGGCAATCATAAATCAGCAAGATCTACATCTTTAAGCGGGCTGAATATCAGTTGAATATTTCAAGACCAATATCTTTGTCAAGTTAGAGCATTGAAGGCCGACTCAAATGGATTATTTCTTATAATATTTCTCTACAAGAGCCAATGTCAGCAAATTGGTTATGAAGGTGGCCTATTGACCCGGATTTTTTAGAAGAAGTGCCTGGATTTTTTGCATTGGCAAGGTTTGGACATATATGTTAAAGGAGATTTGCTATAAGATCTTGAGTATGCATCCAGGAGGAAATGACAAGGACTTAAGGATGATCAGGTGCCGGTTCAAGAAAATATTTAACCAGGAGCACAACCTATCAAGTTTGTTCTTGTGTTTATTTTACAGGATCAGTTTAACATGGATAAATCCAAATTAAACTGGTGGCTAATGTCGGGGATATACCCCGCGGTATGACCGGCCGTAATTATGACCCGGCTGGGCTTGGCGTTTTCGTTGGTAACCCGCCGGAGGACTGGCGACCCATGAGTCTGGCGGCTCACTGATCTGATGACTCACGAGCCTAGTGACTCACTGATGGCCCTAACGGCGGGTCAGATAGAAGACTAGGCCCAAGGCCCAGAAGGCTGGCTCATGTTATGGTGGGCCGATTTACGAGGAAAGGCATAAGGAGTTTTCCCTTAAGGTGGCAGACTAGGATTCCACTTGTAATAGACTAGTCCTAATCCTAATAGGACTCCACATGTAACCTGCCCCATCAACTTATATAAGGAGGGGCAGGGCACCGCAAGAGGGACAAGTAAGAAGAAACAATCTCTAGGCTAGACAAAAGAGCTGGCTTCCGGCGACTCCCTCATGATCATAATGAGACCTAGCCACAAACATCATGTAGGGTTATTACCGGATGATGTTTCCCGGGGCCCGAAGTTGTCTAAAACATTATCTTGTGTGTTGCGTCTCTCATCCCGATCAACCCCTCTCAAGCTACCACATAGATGTGTTGTCCTCGTGACTAAGTCTTGACACTAAGGACATCTGCCGTGACAATTCTGCGACAATATTGATTTCCTGCGATGTAAAAAACAAGCAAAAAATAGCAACTGGCACTAGGCACTGGGTCAATAGGTTAGTCCCAAAAAATGATATGAAGTTGCTATAAAATGATTGTAAAACATCCAAGAATGATAATATAATGGCATGAATACTTCATAAATTATAGATACTTTGGAGACGTATCAGCATCCCCAAGCTTAATTCCTACTCGTCCTCGAGTAGGTAAATAATAAAAGAAATAGTTTATGGAGTGTGAATGCTAGCAAAGTGCATAAGTTTGATCAATGACAATTTCAATCACTTTTCCTAGCATCATAACAGCAATCTTTTCTTATAAAACTTCTCATGTTATAGTAGCAACCAATTCACATGTTAAGGTTCAAACAATGAACTCTCTTGAAACTCAACAACCTATGTTCTCAGTCACCAAGCAATTGCAATTTAACTTATTCAAAAAAGTCTAAGTAAGAGCTCCACATACTCAACCATCTTATAGTCTTCTATGATTGCTAACACTCACCACATACACATGAGCAAAACGTTCCAACTGGACACATAGAAAGATAGGGACTTATAATTTTGCCTCCCAACGTATTCACCTTTGGGTGATGTCAACAATAATAACTCATGCTACCCATATTCAACTGGACATATGTGCCTAGATCTTTCCTCGCCACATGATCCTTGCCAAAGGAGAAAAATAAAAAGGAATAGAGAGAAAAACTCTGACTCTTTGCATAAAAGTAAATACTGAAAAGTAAAAGATAGGCCCTTCGCAGAGGGAAGCAGAGTTGCCATGCGCTTATTTGTTTGTATGCTCAATCCCTTGGTACAAAAGAAAGACACGTTATATTGCCCCTTATGATAGCAACATTTTTTATGCAGTCTGTCGCTTTTATTGCTTTGCCATCATAAGTTCGTACAACGCTCAATTTTCTCTTACACTAAATGATCTAACACTTTTAGAAGAAATTTTTATTGCCTTATTGCACCGATGACAACTTACTTGAAGGATCTTGCTCAATCCTTAGGTAGGTGTGGTGGACACTTGAAAATAAGATTTGGGTTTAAGGGTTTTTGGATGCACAAGTAGTATCTCTACTTGGTGCGGAATTTTTGGCTAGCAAAGATGGGGGGCAAACACCACATGTTGAAGGATCTATGACAATATAACTTCTATGTGAATATGAACAAACATAAATCATTACATTGTCTTCCTTGTCCAACATCAACCATTTTGGCATATAATATTTTGATGGGGGCTCACAATCACAAAAGATTTCCAAGATAGTATATTTGCATGTGAAAGTTCTCTTCCTTATACTAATTATTCGTGAATTGCTTGTATGGCCAATATTGTGATTCCCAAGATTCAAAAGCTTTAACTTCCTAAACCCAATGTGAAGCTACCACTAGGCATGAAATGATTTCAACTTCATAACATTCAATTTATTCAACAATTTACTCAAAGGATATAAATGAAGCACTAGAGCAATTCCATAGAGAAGAGCTTTGTTGATGGGATGTGAATGCCGCTTACCTAGCCTCCTATTTGAGGACTCTATTTTATTTAAAAACTTTAATTTCTAAGTATTTTATTACAACAGAAAGCAAAATGAAAATAAAATGACATTTCAAGAGTAGCACAACTCATGTGAAGAAGCAAAAAACTTAGGCTCAACCGATACTAACCGATAATTGTTGAAGAAGAAAGGTGGGATGCCTACCGGGGCATCCCCAAGCTTAGATGCTTGAGAATTATGGAAATATTAGCTTGGGATGCCTTGAGAATCCCCAAGCTTGAGCTTTTGTGTCTCCTTAATTCCTCTTATATCACGGTTTTCCTAAATCTCAAAAACTTCATCCACACAAAACTCAACAAGAACTCGTGAGATAAGTTAGTATAAATCAGTGCAAAACCTTATCATTCTCTACTGTAGCAAATTACTAAAATCATTATTCAACATTTCATACTAAATGCCTCTGCATATTTAATACTGTTATCCTCAAATAGAATCATTAAACAAGCAAACATATGCAAACATAACAGCAATCTGCCAAAACAGTACAGTCTGTAAAGAATGCAAGATTCATCATACTTCCCTAACTCCACAAATTATGAGAAAAATACTAAACTGTAGAAATTTATCATATCTTATTTTGCAAAAAGTTTCAACAATTTATCATATTCTTACTTTTCTAGGGAATTTTTGCAACATCGATAAACTTTCTGTTTTGAAACAGCAACAAGTATACTTGCAAAATAAGCATAGCAAAGGCTATCATTGCCACTTTTATTGAAATAAAAGATACAAATCATTATTCTAAATAACAGCAAGCAAATCCAAACAAAATAAATTGATGCTCCAAGTAAAACACATACCATGTGACGAATGAAAACATAGCTCCAAGTGAGGTTACCGATAATGTTGGAGACGAAAGAGGGGATGCCATCCGGGGCATCCCCAAGCTTAGTTGCTTGGATATTCCTTGAATATTACCTTGGGAGTGCCTTGGGCATCCCCAATATTAGGGTCTTGTCACTCCTTATTCTCCTCATATCGACATCTCACCCAAAACTTGAAAACTTCAATCACACAAAACTTAACGGAACCTTGTGAGATAGGTTAGTATGATAAAGAGCAAACCATTTCACTTTTGGTACTGTCAAATAAAAGATTCATAATTGTTTCCACACAATTCCTACTGTAGAATATCATTTCCGCAATTTATATTGAGCAATATAAGCCATAGAAACAAGGAAACAAGCAAACTATGCATTGAAAACAGAATCTGTCAAAAACAGAACAGTCTATAGTAATCTGTGCTCAAACCATACTTCTGCTACCCCAAAAATTATGAAAAACCTGAACCACGTGAGAAATTTGTATATTAATCTTCTTCAAAAAGAATCAGCTCAAAAGCACTCTTCTGTTAAAAATGAGAGCTATTTTTGTGAGCGCAAGAGTTTCTGTTTTTCAGCAAGATCAAATCAACTATCACCCAACATGATCCCAAAGGCCTTACTTGGAACTTTATTGAAACAAAGTCAATAAAACATGATTACTACAGTAGCCTAATCATGTAAAAATACAAAAACAATAGGTAGAAGTGTTGTGTTGTCTCCCAACAAGCGCTTTTCTTTAATGCCTTTTAGCTAGGCATGATGAGTTCAATGATGCTCGCATAAAAGATAAAGATTGAAACATAACAAGAGCATAATGAATCATAAGTTCCTGTATCATAATAATTTTTGGTAGCATCATGAATAGATTCATCCATATAACCATCACATAAAGCATTCTTTTCATGATCCAAAAGCATAGATAATTTATTACTCTTTATGGCATACATGTCATCATAATAATCATCATAAGTAGCAACTTTGTTATCATCATAGTTAATTGAAACCTCTTCCAAAATAGTGGATTTATCACTAAATAAAGTCATGACCTCTCCAAATCCACTTTCATCAATATTGTAATAAGATTCAACACCCTCCAAAATAGTGGGATAACTATTACCTAGAGTTGACACTCTTCCAAACCCACTTTCATCATTGTAATCATCATAGATAGGAGGCTTGCTATCATCATAACAAATTTTCTTATCGAAAGTAGAAGGAATCAAAGGATCATATTCACTATGCAAAGCATACCCAAGCTTAGGACAAGCATTATTTTCAGCAAATAAATCTTCAAACATTTCATACTCATCAAACATAGCATCCCCAAGCTTGTGGTTTTGCATATCATCATAATCATTCTTATCAATAGCATGAATGGCACCAATAGTATAGCAAACATTATTATCATATTCTTCCAAGCAAGTGCCAAAAAGATTTTTAATATCATAAGAGACAACATTGTCTTTCCAATCATAATCATCACAACAAGTAGTAGGCATCACAAAATCATACTCAATATCATCATCCTCCATCAACATATTTGATTCACTTTCATGAGGCACAATGGTGATAGGAGCAATATTACTTGGGAGAGTTACCTTTTGACCTCTACTTTTTTTCTTCTTTTCTTTTTCTTTTTCACCACCTCACGTGTGGGTTTAATCATTTTTTCTGAGCATCTTGTTGAAGAGATTGATTGGATAGGAAGCTCCTCCTCATTACCTGATTCATCATAAACACTAGGAGGGTATTGGGAAATATTTTCCCTTTTATTAGTACTCTCTTCATGCTCTATTTGTTTTCTTGTCTTTAGATAATTGGCAATATAAGGATTCTCAATGGAATTTACCGCACAAAACATATAAATTTCCTCTAGATCAAAATCAAGAGTTCTATTGAGATTAAATTTTGGAACATCCTTAGTTATACGTTTCATTTCTTCATACCCCAAAGAAGACTAAGCTCTTTATGATGCTCAAGGGTAATCAAGTTATCACAATTTTTGGACACAATTTTATCATGAAACAAATAGCATTGGAGCTTTAAATGACCATGTTCATTGCAAAGTTCACAAGGATGGCGAAAGATATTGAATCTTTCAGCACAATCATCTAACCTCTCTTGCAACTTTTTCGTTTCTAAATATTTATGCTTCTTACAAAATCTATCTTCCGTTTTTGGTGTGTGTGTGCCCTCCCAATTTACTCCGCAAAAATTGACATTCTTATAGGAGACACCATTATCATGGCTAGTGCACTCATCATTAGCATTTTGGATATTCAAAGAATTCATACTAACAACATTGCAATCATGCTCATCATTCATGCCAATCATTTTATTAAATTCTTCTTCTATCAACTGAGCACAATTTTCCGAACCATCATTTTCAAGAAAGATATTATAAAGATGATAAATAATATGATGCAACCTTAATTAGAAACTAAAATATTGCACGATCTAAAGATATATCTTCAAGCACTCACCTCCCCGACAACGGCCCCAAAAAAGAGCTTGATGTCTACTACGCAACTTTACTCTTGTAGGCACGTGTTGGGCCTCCAAGCACAGAGTTTGTAGGACAATAGCAATTTTCCCTCAAGTGGATGACCTAAGGTTTATCAATCCGTGAGACGTGTAGGATGAAGATGGTCTCTCTCAAACGACCCTGCAACCAAATACAAGAAATCTCTTGTGTCCCCAACACACCCAATACAATGGCAAATTGTATAGGTGCACTAGTTCGGAGATGAGATGGTGATAAAAGTGTAATATGGATGGTAAAATATATTTTTATAATCTGAATAAATAAAAACAGCAAGGTAGCAAATAGTAAACGGGCACAAAAACGGTGTTGCAATGCTTAAAAATGAGGCCTAGGATCCGTACTTTCGCTAGTGCAACCTCTCAACAATGCTAACATAGTTGGATCATATGATTATCCTTCAAAGTGCAATAAAGAATCACTCCCGAGTTCCTATTAGCGGAGAACAAAAGATAGGAATTGTTTGTAGGTCACGAAACCACCTCAAAGCTATTCTTTCCGTTCAATCTATTCAAGAGTTCATACTAAAATAACACAAAGCTATTTTTTCCGTTTGATCTATCCTAGAGTTCTTACTAGAATAACACCAAAGCAAATTCATATTCATAATACTCAATCCACACAAAGAACTATAAAGAGACCCCAAAGTTTCCATTGGAGAAAAACGTGCATCAACCCCTATGTATAGATTACCCCAATATCACCGCGGGAATCCGCGAGTTGAATGCCATAACACATATCAAGTGAATCAATAACATACCTCATTGTCACCTCAAGTATTCATGTTGCAAGACATATATCATGTGTTCTCATCTCTGAATATTTAATCCGACAAGACAAAAATTTGAAGGGTAAAGATTCAATTCATCATAACAAGAGTATAGAGGGGAGAAACATCATATGATCTGAATATATTAACAAAGGCCATGATATAGATCATGAGAGAGAGAGAGAGATCAAATACATAGCTAATGGTACAAACCCTCAGCTCCGAGGGTGGACTACTCCCTCCTCGTCGTGGTGGCCGTCGGGATGATGAAGATGGCCACCGGAGATTATTCCCCCCTCCGGCAGGGTGCCGAAATGGGGTCTAGATTCGTTTTCATGGATACAGAGACCTTGCGGCGGCAGAACTTCTCGTCTAGGGCTACCCTAAAGGGTTTCGGAATATTTGGGAATTTATAGTGCAAAGAGGGGGTAGGGGCACAACCCACCTGGGCGCGCTAGGGGGCCCTGGCTCGCCCTGGTGGGTTGTGCCCCCCTTGGGGAACCCCCCAGGTGCAGGTCAGGCCCATTGGGTTCCTTCTGGTCCAGAAAAAATCTCCAAAAAGTTACGCAGTGTTTGGATTCCATTTGATATTGATTTTCTGTGATGTAAAAAAACAAGCAAAAAATAGCAACTGGCACTAGGCACTAATTCAATAGGTTAGTCCCAAAAAATGATATAAAGTTGCTATAAATTGGTTGTAAAAAATCCAAGAATGATAATATAATGGCATGAATACTTCATAAATTACTCCAACGTATCAGCACCCCAAGCTTAATTCCTACTCGTCCTCGAGTAGGTAAATGATAAAAGAAATAATTTATGAAGTGTGAATGCTAGAAAAGTGCATAAGTTTGATCAGTGACAATTTCAATCACTTTTCCTAGCATCATAACAACAATCTTTTCTTATAAACCTTCTCATGTTATAGTAGCAACCAATTCACATGTTAAGGTTCAAACAATGAACTCTCTTGAAACTCAACAACCTATGTTCTCAGTCACCAAGCAATTGCAATTCAACTTATTCAACAGAGTCTAAGTAAGAGCTCCACATACTCAACCATCTTATATACTTCTATGATTGCTAACACTCACCGCTTACACATGAGCAAAACGTTTCAACCGGACACATAGAAAGATAAGGGCTTATAATTTCGCCTCCCAACGTATTCACCTTTGGGTGATGTCAACAATAATAACTCATGCTACCCATATTCAACTGGACATATGTGACTAGATCATTCCTCACCACATTATGCTTGCCAAAGGAGAAAAATAAAAAGGAATAGAGAGAAAAAACTTTGACTCTTTGCATAAAAGTAAATACTGAAAAGTAAAAGATAGGCCCTTCACAGAGGGAAGCAGAGGTTTCCATGCGCTTATTTGTCTGTATGCTCAATCCCTTAGTGCAAAAGAACATCACATTATATTGCCCCTTATGATAGCAACCTTTATTATGCAGTCCGTCGCTTTTATTGCTTTGCCATCATAAGTTCGTACAACGCTCAATTTTCCCTTACATTAAATGATCTAACACTTTTACAAGAAATTTTTATTGCCTTATAAGAATGTAGAGGGGGAGAAACATCATAAGATGCAACTATAATAGCTAAGCTCGCGGTACATCAAGATCGTGCCGAATCAAGAACACGAGAGAGAGAGAGAGAGAGAGAGAGAGAGAGAGATCAAACACATAGCTACTGGTACATACCCTCAGACCCGAGGATGAACTACTCCCTCCTCGTCATGGAGAGCGCCGTGATGATGAAGATGGCCACCGGTGATGGACTGCCCATTCGGCAGGGTGCTGGAACAGGGCCCCGATTGGTTTTTGATGGCTATATCGGCTTGCGGCGGCGGAACTCCTGATCTTTGTTCTGTTCTGGAAGTTTGGGGATATATAAGAGTTGTTGGCATCGGGAACAAGTCACGGGGGTTCCACGAGGAAGCCACAAGGTAGGGGGCGCGCCCATGAGGATAGGGTGCGCCCTCCACCCTCATGGTGACCTCAGGACTCTTCTGGTCCATCTCCGATGCTCCGTGGGCTTCTTGTGGTCCAAAAACAATCCCCGTGAATTTTCAGGTTAATTGGACTCCATTTGGTATTCCTTTTCTGTAAAACTCAAAAACAAGGAAAAAACAGAAACTGGCATTGAGCTCTAGGTTAATAGGTTAGTCCCAAAAATCATATAAAATAGCATATAAAACATCCAAGATGGATAATATAATAGCATGGAACAATCAAAAATTATAGATACGTTGGAGACGTATCAATTGCCTACACAGTGAGGAACATGATAGCCCCGAGGACTTTGAACCTCAAATATCCGACCGTTGTTGTGCTATGCGCCAGTTGCCCCAAAATATCTACCCACCTAACGGTCATATCATTGAAGGGCATTTATGTCTTATCATGTCGGGCTGCTCCCTACACTACTGGAATCAGCTTCTTTGTCATTCGCCATGGCGGACGGCAAAGACACAGATCCCGAACGACAAACATCTTTGCCGTCAGCCAGCGGACGGTAAACTATCCGGCTGAACACGCGCCATCAAAGGCCTTCTTTGCCATCCGCTTTGCAGAAACGGACAGCAAAGGATTATGTCGTTCGCCATCTGAGGCCAGCAAACGGCAAAGACGATGGACGGTAGTGGTGTGGGGTGAGAGCTGTTAGGGGGTTAACAGCGCTCTTTGCCGTTCGCTGACAGACAGCAAAGAGCTTAGCTAGGGCAACACTGGGAAGCTGCCATGTGGCCAGCTAGACCGTCTGCCAGCAGACGACATATATTTGGTCACTTTGACGTTCGCTTGCGGACGGCAAAATGACCAAATAGGCAGCCAGTGTTCCCAGTTTGCACAGGTGACTGCCACGTGTCCTCTTTGCCGTCTGCTAGCGGACAGCAAAGCTCTTTACCGTCGGCTAGCGGACGGCAAAGAGGCTATACATCCCCTGTTTTTATTTAAATCCAATTAATTAGACATGGTTTCAAACACAAATATACATGCATACATATCCAACATATCCAACAGCATGTCCAACAACATATTTCATCAAATCCAACAACATAGTTCAACAAAGTCCAACATATCCATATATACATAACCACAAACAAGTTTCCAACATCATATCCATATAGACATACATATCCAAACAAGTTTTCATAAACAACAAGGAAGCACCAGAAGAATAGTACACTCCATGAATCCAAGCTTCCTCATGTAAAGCAAATCTGCAAATTGGGAAAGATGAAAGTTAGAAGAAGAAGAAGAAGAAGAAGAAGAAGAAGACTAGTTAGAAGAAGAAGAAGAAGAAGAAGAAGAGAAGAAGAAGATTTTTTTTTCTTCTCTTTCTTTTTCTCCTCTCCTCTTCCTTATCTTCTTCTTCTTATAACTAAGGTAAGTAAAAATGCCATTTTATTGCTAAGCTAGGTAAAAATGCTAAGTGTAGGTCATTTTAGAGCTAAGCTAGGTAAATAGGTCATTTTGGAGCTTAGTAAGGTTATTATGTCATTTTCGAGGAAAATAAGCTAAGTCTATATCATTTTGGAGGTAACAAAGATTATCATGCCATTTTTGACCTAAGTATGCCAAGTATGTCGTAAAATGAACTGAATAAGCTAAGTATAGCTCATTTTTTATCTAACTTAGGTAATTATGCCATTTAGGAGGAAAATAAGCTAAGTATCCATTTGTAAAGCAAAACATTAGATAAAACGTACCCTCATCACAACAAATATGATGAAGATAGCAACTAACGTAACAATTGATCCAACGGCATAATGATACCAAGCCTCATTATCAATGGCATATTTTCTAATCTTCTTAAGCTTCAGGCGCATTGCATCCATCTTCAAGTGCATTGCATTCATCTTAATCTTGTGATCATCAATGACATCGGCAACATACAACTCCAATGTCATCTTCTCTTCTTCAATTCTTTTAATTATTTCTTTCAAATACTAATTTTCTTTTCTCAACTAAATTTAACTTTTCGACAAGAGGGTCGCTTTCAAATTCCGGTTCACATACCTCCTAGATTAAAATATCTCTATGTCAACTTGATGGCCATAATTGTCATAAATGCAAAATGCAACAAATAGTTATGAAAGAGAATTTACCACATCCGAATCATAAAGCGGGCGAGGGCCAACAGGGACGGACATCAAGACCATGGCACTATGTATAAGAAACAATCATACAAAGTAAGAAAATTATACATACCAACTATATAAATCGTACAATCATACAAATAACTATATAAATCAAGTACATCATAAAAATTTGAATACCTAATAATCACTATCGGTAATGACGTGCTCATCATCATCATTAATAAATGCATCATCATCATCACTATCAGTAATGACGTGCTCATCATCATCATTAATAAATGCATCATCATGTGGAAAGCCACCTTTACGTAATCGTTCAAGCATTGACAGATCATCTGCAGTAATAACTTCTTCTTTCGGCTCTTCTTGTTCCGACTCAGGGGTGAAGTCGGATTCACTATCGTTGTCTACTTCAATGTTCTGGGGTGGAGTAGAGCGGTTCTTGAAACACTTTTTGGCAAGACGTGTTTCTTGGAAGAATTCTCCTTCGTCATATGTGTCTTGGTTAATGTGAGGTTCATAATCCTCTTCATTGGGGGAGGTGGTCTAACACGTGGTGACACTTCATAAACGACATCCCAACCACTGAGATTTGGATCACTTTGATAGGCCCACAGTAGATAGAAATCTTGGGTTGCCTGTTGAGCCATAATATAGACATCAGGAACATCCAAATGGGTGCTTTGTTTGATTTCTACTAGCCCTATATGTCCATGAGTCCTTCTAGTCTCCCTAGGCTGGAACCAATAACATCTGAAGACTATGACATTTGGAGGGTTTTCACCATAGAATTGAAGTTCATAAATCTCTTCAACTCTTCCATAATACTCGATACCTCCTTTGCCGATAGCAGAGACACAACAATTTGTAGACTTTCGGTCAGCCATAGATAGCTCTTTGCCATAGGTACGAAAGCGATACCCGTTGATGTCGTAATTGTCAAATGAACGGACCTTATAGTCAAAACCATTAGCTACTTGTCTCAATTCGGCATTAATAATCTTTGAGTTAGCCTACAAGTTAATACGAAAGGATTGTTGCATTAGTCGCAAATTAGCCAAAGAAATGAAAGGGTCTAATGGAAATTACCATTTTTTTAACCAAGAGATGAAACTGGGATATTCGCCTCCTTGCTTTGCCAGAAGCTCGTACTCTTCGACGGAATCCTTTTGGATCACCGCTCCATACGAGAATATGGCGACGTATCGACTGCATCAAATATCCAGGAATAAGAGCAGTTAAAAGAAATTAGAAGTTGTGAAACAATGTACGGAGATCTTACTCGATGTACGGCCGCACTTCGGTTAGGTTGTTAAAGAGATACAGCGAAATGGTCCGCCATTCTTCAACATCCAACGATACTGGTTTCCAAGCACTGGATGGTGCGAGATTCCCTTTGAATAGGTTGAGGTTGGATTGACCCTTTTTAGGGTCGTGAACATTGTACCGAGGCTTCGGCTTATGCAAATGACAATTTTTGGCTTCGTAGTGTGCTGTCACGAAGTTTGACGCCTCCTCAGTGATGATGCCTCGACCATCGATGCTTCTATTCTACATTTATTTTTACATTTTGCTCGAAGCGTCTTCTGCATCCTCTCAGTTGAGTAGCACCAACGATTTTGCACGCCCCCCCCCCCCATCGTGCCTTGGTCGGGAGATGCAAAATCAAGTGTTGCACTGGATTAAAGAAGCTTGGCAGAAAGATCATCTCTAAGTTGCAGATCAACTCCAGCACCAACTGTTCCATTTCTTCTAGGAGGCCAGGCGATAGTTCTTTCACACAAAGAACACGGAAGAAATAGCTCAGCTCTGCTAGTACTAGCCATTCATCCTCAGGGATGAATCCACGCAGCATCACCGGCATTAGCCGCTCAATCCATATGTGCCAATCATGACTTTTTAGACCAAATATTTTCAATTTATCAAGACTCACTCCCCTCTTTAGATTTACTGCATACCCATCGGGGAACATCAACTGCATTTTCACCCACAAAATAATTTCCTTCATAGTTGGCCTTCCAAGATTGAACCATGCCTTTGGCTTCGTCCAGTTCCGCTTTTCTTTCAGTTCTTGCATGTTTCCTAACGGTCTATCACAGAGCTCCTCTTGATCGTCTCTAGCCTTACTATTATCCTTTGATTTCTCCTCTATGCCGAACAATGTACCAAAAATGGCTTCGGTGATATTCTTTTCAGTGTGCATCACGTCGATGTTGTGTGGGCAAACGAGGTCTTTGAAGTAAGGCAGATCCCAGAAGCATGTCTTCTGAGTCTAGGCGTGTTCCTTATTATACCCCTTGAAATACCCTGGACGCTCTGGAATTAACTGATCTAGGGTATGTTGGCCTGTCAACGCAGGTGGTGCAGAGTGTTTGACAACTCTACCTTTGATGAAGTTCTTCTTGTCATTCCTGAACTTATGCCGAGGATCTAGAAATGGTCTATGCAAGTCGAAGCAACTATACTTGTGCCCTGCCGTCAGCAAATGAAACTCAAGAGCTCCTTGCATGTGGGGCACGGGAACCTTCCATGCACACACCAGCCAACGAATAGCGCATACGCCGGCAAGTCATGCGTCGAGTACATGTACCAGGCACGCATTATGAAGTTCTCTTTGCTAAAGGCGTCGTATGTATTGAACCCATTATCCCAAGCTTCTTGCAATTCGTCCTTAAGCGGCTGCATGTACACATTCATATTCTTCCCCCGATAGTTGGGCCCTGGAATTATCAACGCCAGGAAAATGGTCTTTCTTTGCATAATCTGCCCGGGGGGGGGGAGATTGAGTGGAATGACAAACACGGGCCAACAGCTGTATGGGGCTGCCATCTGACCAAACACACTGAAACCATCTGTGCTGACGGCGATTCAAGGATGCCTTGGATCTGTCGTTTTTTCCTTATGTAATGCATCGAAGCACTTCCACGCTTCACCATCTAATGTGTGCACCATCATCACATTCCCATCTGCATCTAGTTCGGTTCTTTTGCCCATTTTGTGCCATATCATCTGTCTGTCCATCCCTTCGACCATGAAAAGACGTTGAAGTCTTGGTACAATTGGCATATACCAAAGAACATTAACGGGTATTTTGGTCTGCGTCTTCTCACCCATACCGTTGTCTACCACAATATACCTGGAAGAATTGCAAATGGGACAATAGTTCAAGTCCTCATACTGAAGCCTAAATAAGACACATCCTTTCTCACATGCATGTATCTTCTCATAGGGCATCTTAAGAGCACAGAGGATTTTCTCTGACTGGTATAGGTTTGGAGGTAGCACATGGCCTTTGGGTAGAAATTGTCTGAATACTGCCATCATCGCGTCGTAGCATTCTCTGCCCAAGTTGAATTGAGCCTTCAAAGCCATTATTTGTGAGATGGTATCCAGCTGACAAAGCTCAGTGTGCTCGTGGAGACGATGTTTTGAGGACTCCAACATTTCAGTGAAGGCCTTTGCAGATTCCTCCATCTCCTCGTCCGAGTCCCGAGCATCGTCAAAGTCTTGCACCATGTCTGCGGTCCCGGTACCATGCTCGTCGGTGTGACGATGAACCACCTCAGCTCTGGTACGTTGGGCAGACTCACCATGTAATGTCTAGACCGTGTAATCAGGCATAAAACCAAACTTCTGTAGGTCTTTACTCATTTCAAGCTCGTCCCTCTTTTTATAGTTGTCGCACCGGGCACAGGGGCACCAGCTTAATTCCTGGCCATTTGCAAATGCGGCTCTAACAAACCCCTTGGTTTTTGTTAACCATTCCTCGGTCCAAACTTTCTGACTAGTGTAACCGGTGTACATCCACGCACGATCACTCATATTGACTTCCTACTGGACACATAAGAAATATATACATAATTAAGCAAACCATATCCATCAGTTAATGGAGTTTGTCAGTTTTATTACGTCCATGCAACCTACACGCTAATAGGTAAAGATAGGTCCTAATCCCACCCGAATATGTGTAGATTGGGTTTGTTTTCCCATGCTCTGCTCCGGATCCAACACAAAATTTCGGTAGCACCTCCCCGTTGTTCTCATGATACACGTCTCGGCAATAAGCAGAGAGGATGTGTACCCGGAGAACAATAGGGAGGCACTGACGAAATTCTGCATCGGATCCAGAGCAGAGCATATGGAAAAATGAACCCAATCTACACATACTCGGGCTATCCATGGATAACGTTGGACAATTCGAAAGAATCATGATTATAAATATGCAAATGCATGCATATTTATAGATGTAACCCTTTCGAATAGGAGACGCATAGTGGTTATGCATACTGATGATTGACACCTATAGCTAGCAAGTTTCATCGGCACGAAGACCGGAACAGAGCAAATGAAGTGGGGGAGATGTCATTTGTGCTCACCAACGAACGCAGGGGCGGAGCTCGTTGAACACTAGACCCTCGCAGCGACGAAATACCTGCACATTTAAATCGAAAGATGAGTAACATAGCAAGTATTCGACACCGACGGCCACATGTACCTCGCACTCACGATACTTGCTATTTATGGTACCATCGACACCGAGGAACCCCCTAACCCGCTCGTCCCCAGGTAAACTAAATAGCAACTACCATCCGTGCAAGGTACATGAGGCGGTCGGCGTTGAACACTAGGTCCACATCCCACAAGTGAAGCCGGCGCCCGATGTCCCTCAACAATAGTTCTTGTGGCCGATGACGGTCGAACACCTTGGCGAATTTGTCTGGCAGCCTCTGCGATGAGGATTAAAGCCAAGTTTTTAAATTTCAAACAACCAAACCGACTTGAGTTAGTTTGGGTGTTTCAAGTTTCAACACTTAGCTTTCAATCGTCATCTGTGAGGCTGCCAGACAAATTCGCAATGGTGTTCGACCGCCATCGACGCCTAGAACTGTTGCTGCTGGACGCAGGACTCCTGTGTCACTTGTGGGACGTGGATGTAGTATTCGACACTGACGGCCACATGTACCTCGCACTGACCATACTTGCTATTTAGGGTACCATCGACACCTAGGAACCCTCTTTTTCTTCTTCTTCTTCTTCTTCTTCTTCTTCTTCTTTCTCTTTTCCTCTTCTTAAACCTAGCACTAACATAAAACAAAACAGGAAAAAACTACACCTAAACCTAGCACTAACTTAAACCTAAAAACTCAAAACTACACCTAAACCTAGCACTAACCTAAACCTAAAAACTCAGAACTACACCTAATTAAACCTAGCACTAACCTAAAACAAATCAGGAAAATAGAGAACAAAAAAACAGGAAAAAAACAGAAAAAAATTACCTCTTGCTTCGGTGAGGTCCGCCGGTGGGGCGGGGTGGCGCAGGGGCCACGGGGAGGAGGACAACAGCAGGGCAGGGCGGCGCAGGGACCTCGGGGAGGGGTCCGGCACCGGGGTGGCCTGGCGTAGGCCACACCGGCGACGGGGCGCGGCGGGGCGGCAGGGCGCGGCGGGGCGATGGGGCGGCGGGGCAACGGGGCAGGGATGGCCGGCGACGGCGACAGCGGCGACAGAGGAGAGAGGCGGGCGCGCGGGAGGGAGAGAGAGAAAGAGAGAGGGGGGAGACGGCTCGGCCCGTTAAGTGGGCCTTCTTTGTCGTCTATTAGCAGACGGCAAAGAGGGCCACCGTTAGGGCTGGCCCACGTCTCCTCTTTGCCGTCCGCAAGCAGACGACAAAGGACTAACTTTCCCGTCTGCCAGCAGACGGCAAAGTAGTCACCTCTTTTGCCGTCCGCTAGCGGACGGTAAAGAATCTGACCTAGCCAAGCCGTGCCCCATGGGGCCCACCAGGTTCTTTGTCGTCTGCCTTCTAGCTCTTTGCCGTCAGCTGGCCGACGACAAGAAGAAGCTGGCGGCAAATAGCATTTTTTGCCATCTGCACTTTCTTTGTCGTCCGCTTTGTGGAAGCGGACGGCAAAGAGACTCTTTGCCGTCAGCTGGCAAACGGCAAAGAGGTGGCAGACGGCAAAATGCCAGATTCCAATAGTTCTAGGCTATAAATAGCCGCCCCTACAACCACTAGTTGGTTGGCTGCTCCAAGAGAAACTGACACTTGTCACTGAGAGCATACCATCCTCCGAGGACTTTGAGCGAAAATCATCAAGCGAGGAAAAACCCAAAACCCAAACACCTACAACCCAAAGTGATTGAGCATCACTGAAGAGATTGTTCCTGTGTGGAACCGATGCTTGTTATCTTTGAGGACTATGTATCCTCCAGACGGTTAGGCGTCATGGTCTGAGCATCCAAGAGGAATTGTGGATCGCCGAGTGACCAAGTCTGTGAAGGTTTGGAAGTCACCTGAAGACTTACCACGAGTGATTGGGCGAGGTCTCTATGACTTTAGCTCAAGGAGAATATGGTGAGGATTGTGTGTCGGGGACTATGTGTCCTCAGGTTTAAATACCCAACCCCTCCAACCAGACTATTACAGCAGTTGTAACCGGTCTACCAAATCATTGTCTTCACCAAGCCAACTGGTTCTATTTCCTCAACCCTTTCATTCCCTCATTCATGTGTTGCTGAACCTGATCATTATTGTTTGAAGACTTTGACTGAAGACTTTCTCTATTTCCTCAATCCTATTTCTCCAGTCACTTAGTCTTCAGCCTGCTTATCCTGTTTTCACGCTACTTGTACTCTGTGCTTGTCTTTCATTTCATCATGATGAGTGATACATCCATTTTGCATCATGCTTTTATATCAATATTTATTGCATTATGGGCTGTAATTACACATTATATCTCAATACTTATGGCTATTCTCTATTATCTTACAAGGTTTACCATGAAGAGGGGGAATGCCGGCAGCTGGAATTCTGGCTAGGAAAGAGGCAAACATTGGAAACCTATTATGCACTGCTCCAAAAATCCTGAAACTCCACAGAACTTATTTTTGTAATTAATAAGAATTATTGAGCGAAAGAATCACCAGAGGGGGCCACACCCTGGCTAGGAGGGTGGGGGCGCGCCCACCCCTACTGGCACGCCCCCTGTCTCCTGGGCCCCCTGGTGGCTCTCCGGTGTCCATCTTCTGCTATATGAAGGCTTTTACCCTACAAAAAATCGTGGGCAAGCTTACGAGACGAAACTCCGCCGCCACAAGGCGAAACCTTGGCGGAACCAATCTAGAGCTCCGGCGGAGCTGTTCTGCCGGGGAAACTTCTCTCCGAGAGGGGGAACTCATCACCATCGTCATCACCAACGATCCTCTCATCGGGAGAG
Source organism: Triticum aestivum (assembly GCF_018294505.1). Lineage (NCBI taxonomy): Eukaryota > Viridiplantae > Streptophyta > Magnoliopsida > Poales > Poaceae > Triticum > Triticum aestivum. The sequence goes on along the minus strand of NC_057801.1, from coordinate 396,383,137 downwards.
GGTCAATCTCCATCAACATCTTCACCAGCACCATCTCCTCTCAAAACCCTAGTTCATCTCTTGTATCCAATCTTGTATCAAAACCACAAATTGGTACCTGTGGGTTGCTAGTAGTGTTGATTACTCCTTGTAGTTGATGCTAATTGCTTTACTTGGTGAAAGATCATATGTTCAGATCCTTAATTCATATTATTACCCTCTGATTATGAACATGAATATGCTTTGTGAGTAGTTATGTTTGTTCCTGAGGACATGGGTGAAGTCTTGCTATTAGTAGTCATGTGAATTTGGTATTCGTTCGATATTTTGATGAGATGTATGTTGTCTTTCCTCTAGTGGTGTTATGTGAACGTCGACTACATGACACTTCACCATTATTTGGGCCTAGAGGAAGGCATTGGGAAGTAATAAGTAGATGATGGGTTGCTAGAGTGACAGAAGCTTAAACCCTAGTTTATACGTTACTTCGTTAGGGGCTGATTTGGATCCATATGTTTAATGTTGTGGTTAGGTTTACCTTAATACTTCCTTAGGGGCTGATTTGGGCCTAGTTTAATGTTGTCGTTAAGGGCAGTACCCAAGCACCAGTCCACCCACATATCAAATTATCAAAGTACGTGAATCATATGAGCGTGATGAAAACTAGCTTGACGATAATTCCCATGTGTCCTTGGGAGCTCCTTTCTCATTATAAGAACTTGTCCAGGCTTATCCTTTGCTACAAAAAGGATTGGGCCACCTTGCTGCACTTTATTTACTTTATTTACTTGTTACTCATTACAATTTATCTTATCACAAAACTATCTGTTACCTACAATTTCAGTGCTTGTAGAGAAAACCTTACTGAAAAAACCACTTATCATTTCCTTCTGGTCCTCATTGGGTTCGACACTCTTACTTATCGAAAGGACTACGATAGATCCCTTACATTTGTGGGTCATCAATGACTATGCTTTTTCTTTGTTATGCTTATACCTGAGTACTTATTCCGCTGCTAGTGTGTCATTGCTTAGAAATTTCTTCACCTAAAAATTCCTCAATGATGAATTTGTAAAAATCGCCCATTCACCCCCCTCTAGTCGATATAACGCACTTTCACCCGCACCGTGGCGCAGTAGGAGGAAGGCGGCTGACGTACAGGTGGGGATGGCGGCTGATGAACGGGCGGGGAGGAGTGCTGACCGGTCGGCGCGGCCACGCTCACGGCGTTTGCCAGCGGAGGCGGAAGATGCGCTGGAGCCACCCACGGCAGCCGCCTCCTGCACCGGACCAACCACGTTCTAAGGCGGACCCCGGCGCCCAGCCCCGTTGGGCGCGCGGCCAGCAGAGGCATCCTCACCAGATGGCGGCGACGCCGGTGAAGCAGGGGGCGGCGTAGGGCCCGCATCACCGGACGGGGCATCCCTCACCGACGGCGTGACCTGTGAGATCATGATCGGGTACCACAACGCAGAAGGGGTGACAGAAAATCAGCCGTGGCGACCGCGGCGGGGCTCAGGGATGAACAACCGACGCCGAGACGGGAGCCTCACGGGGTCGTCCATCCGTAGCCAGACGTGGAAGGCGGACATGTCATGCCGGCGCGTCGTCCACGCTGTGACCTGTTCCATGAAGTCAAAGCCTCTAAGAATCACCTCCGTAGTCCTCCTAGTCCATGTGTTCCCGGGCACGCCGACGAGCTTGAGGGGCACCAGGAAGGGGGTGCTTGCGCCCGTCGCTTGGCCCTGTCTCAGCTAAGGCCATAGCAACAGCACGAACCAGCCTGAGGAGCCCAAGCCCGAAGCATGACCACGGTCCACCATGAGTTGACGGATGAGAGTATACTCGCGGATCACCAGGAAATCCTCCGGGAAGAAAGGCCGGATTGACATGTTGTTGGAGCCGATGCTGAACTCAGCATCAAGCGCCGCCGCCGCCTCCGCAAGGTCCACACTTGGCCTCGTGCGAGTGATCGTGACCACCACTGCACGGCCAAGGTCAGCCACCATCTTCCACAGGTCCTTTGAAGCCTCCAGGAAACAACGGTCGTCGTCGTCCATGGCATCCACCGCCGGGGGAGGGGCGCAGCTCCACATTCTGCCTAGCAAACAGGACTGAAAAGGCAGGCCCCTGGACACTGCCAACGGACTCTGTCCGAGCCATGGGGCTCAATGTCGCACCAGACGAATCACGCCCAGGTCGGGCTGGCAATGGAGATTACCCATGCGGGTATTGGACTCCCATCCCCGTCCCCGCGACAGCCTTCCCATGCCTATCCCCATCCCCATACCTATCTGTAGGGATAAAAATATTCCCGTCTTCATCCCCGTTGGTTTTTTATCCCCATGGGGAAACCCATACATGCAATCAATACTAAGCTTCGATAGCATTTCAGTAGAAATAAATAACATTTCAGCACAATAAAAAATTTGTTGTGGCTATATTAGGGTTTTCTTAGGGCTTTTTGGCCAAAGGGATGGGATGGAAGGAAATTTGGGTGGGTAAGTGCGACAATTACATGGAGTCTACTAATTTTAGAGACCACATGTAAGGCCTTAATGGGTAAGGCGGGTAACGGGCATGGGTAAAGCTATCCCATCCCCATCCTCGTCTTGCACGTTGGGTCATGTATTTGGCGCACCAACTTCCCCGTGGGCATTAAAGCTGGCACATACCCATCCCCTGATAGAGTAATTACCCACAGGGACGTAGGTAACGGTTAGCCATTGTGAGCTTGATGCCCGTTGGGGATGGGGCCCGGCGGGGGCGGCGGCAGCACTGTGGCCGAGCGCGGAGGGTCAAGCACCAGCCAGGAAAAGTCTTCATCATCGCGATCAGGCGGCCCCAGAGCCAGCGGGTGAGAGGAAGGGCCAGCAAGCCGCGACGGAGGTGCGCGGCCCAGCCGCTCCCCAGCCGGAGGGCTCCACCTCCATGTGCAGTTGCGGGCGATGTGGCCCGTGCCGTTGCAGCGCACACAGACCATGTCATTCATGCAGTCGCGAGAGATGTGGTGGTCGTCTCCACAGTTGTAGCAGCATCCGTGTAGCGCCGCCGGGATGAGGGTCCGCGGAAGCCGCGAGGTGGGCAGGGTGGGCGAGAGGCGGCGGCGCGGAGCCGGCGGGCGGGACGGCGAGTCGGGGCTCCGGGGGCGGTGACGGGAGGTCTTTGTCTGCCACACGGGTAGGGCGGGCTGCGGGGAGGTGGGGCGGGGCGGCCGTCGGTGCCGCCCTAGACTATCGGGCCAAAGGCCGTCCCCAAGACCTCCGGGCCGACGACGATGGAGCACAGTGGCGGTCCGGGGGTGGGCGGCTTCGGCGACCCCGACGAGAAGAAGGACGCCGAGAGCGAGACCTGCGAGGCCATCGGGGGAGAAGAGGGTGGACGCCGGCACCGGAGTGTTGACCGGTCAGAGGGTTGGCCGCCAGGGCCGGAGTGGGCCCACACCCTGGCCAGGAGGGTGGGGGCGCGCCCACCCCTACTGGGCATGCCCCCTGTCTTCTGGGCCCCCTGGTGGCCCTCTGGTGTCCATCTTCTGCTATATGAAGGCTTTTACCCTGGAAAAAATCGTGGGCAAGCTTACGGGACGAAACTCCGCCGCCACGAGGCGGAACCTTGGCGGAACCAATCTAGAGCTCCGGCAGAGCTGTTCTGCCGGGGAAACTTCCCTCCGGGAGGGCGAAATCATCACCATCGTCATCACCAACGATCCTCTCATCGGGAGGGGATCAATCTCCATCAACATCTTCACCAGCACCATCTCCTCTCAAAACCCTAGTTCATCTCTTGTATCCAATCTTGTATCAAAACCACAAATTGGTACCTGTGGGTTGCTAGTAGTGTTGATTACTCCTTGTAGTTGATGCTAATTGGTTTACTTGGTGGAAGATCATATGTTCAGATCCTTAATGCATATTATTACCCTTCTAATTATGAACATGAATATGCTTTGTGAGTAGTTACGTTTGTTCCTGAGGACATGGGTGAAGTCTTGCTATTAGTAGTCATGTGAATTTGGTGTTCGTTCGATATTTTGATGAGTTGGATGATGTCTTTCCTCTAGTGGTGTTATGTGAACGTCAACTACATGACACTTCACCATTATTTGGGCCTAGAGGAAGGCACTGGGAAGTAATAAGTAGATGATGGGTTGCTAGAGTGACAAAAGCTTAAACCCTAGTTTATGTGTTACTTTGTTAGGGGCTGATTTGGATCCATATGTTTAATGTTGTGGTTAGGTTTACCTTAATACTTCTTTTGTAGTTGCGGATGCTTGCAATAGGGGTTAATCATAAGTGGGATGCTTGCCCAAGTAAGGGCAGTACCCAAGCACCGGTCCACCCACATATCAAATTATCAAAGTACCGAACGCGAATCATATGAGCGTGATGAAAACTATCTTGACGATAATTCCCATGTGTCCTCGGGAGCTCCTTTCTCATTATAAGAAATTGTCCAGGCTTATCCTTTGCTACAAAAAGGATTGGGCCACCTTGCTGCACTTTATTTACTTTATTTACTTGTTACTCATTACAATTCATCTTATCACAAAACTATCTGTTACCTACAATTTCAGTGCTTGTAGAGAAAACCTTACTGAAAACCGCTTATCATTTCCTTCTGCTCCTCGTTGGGTTCGACACTCTTACTTATCAAAAGGACTACGATAGATGCCCTACACTTGTAGGTCATCAGGACTCTGTTCTGGCGCCATTGCCGGGGAGCGTAGCGCTTTTGGTGAGTGGAACTTGGTAAGGAAACATTTATATAGTATGCTGAAATTTTCTGTCAGTTATTAATATGGAAACTAATCCTTTGAGGGGCTTGTTCGGGGTATCTTCACCCCGACCATAAGAGCAAAGAGTTTCTCCTCAACCTACTGAACCTATTGAAAATATTTACTTTGAGATTCCTTCGGGTATGATAGAGAAACTGGTAGCTAATCCATTTGCAGGAGATGGAACACCGCATCCCGATTTACACCTTATCTTTGTGGATGAAGTTTGTGGATTATTTAAGCTTGCAGGTATTCCCGATGATGTTGTCAAAAGAAAGGTCTTCCCTTTATCTTTGAAGGGAGATGCATTGACATTGTATAGGCTATGTGATGATACGGGATCTTGGAATTATAAACGATTGAAGTTGGAATTTCACCAGAAGTTCTATCCTATGCATCTTGTTCATCGTGATCGTAATTACATATATTATATCTGGCCTCGCGAAGGAGAAAGCATCGCTCAAGCTTGGGGGAAGCTTAAGTCAATGTTATATTCATGCCCCAATCATGAGCTCTCTAGAGAAATGATTATCTAGAAAAATTATGCTCGTCTTTCTCCCAATGATCGCAACATGCTCGATACATCCTGTGCTGGTTCTTATATGCTGAAGACTATTGAATTCAAATGGGACTTATTGGAAAGAATTAAACGCAACTCTGAAGATTGGGGTTCCGATGATGGTAAGGAGTCAGGTATGACACCTAAGTTTGATTGTGTTAAATCTTTTATGGATACTGATGCCTTTCGTGGATTTAGCGCTAAATATGGACTTGACTCTGAGATAGTAGCTTCTTTCTGTGAATATTTTGCTACTCATGTTGATCTCCCTAAGGAGAAGTGGTTTAAATATAATCCTCCCGTTGAAGTAAAAGTCGTTGCACCTATTACAGTTGAAGAAAAGACTATCACCTATAGTGATCCTATTGTTCCTACTACTTATGTTGAGAAACCTCCTTTCCTGTTAGGATAAAGGATCATGCTAAAACTTCGACTGTTGTTCGTAAGAGTAATACTAGGACTTATACACCTCCTGAGCAAATCAAAGTTGAACCTAGTATTTCTATGGTTAAAGACCTCTTGGACGATGATTTAGATGGGCATGTTATTTATTTCTGTGGTGAGACTGCTAATATTGTTAGACCAGATACTAAGATACATAGACCTGTGGTAGGCATGCCTGTTATTTCTATTAAAATAGGAGATCATTGTTATCATGGTTTATGTGATATGGGTGCTAGTGCTAGTGTAATACCCTATGACTTATATAAAGAAATTATGCATGATATTGCGCCCGTTGAATTGGAAGATATTGATGTTACTATCAAGCTTGCCAATAGAGATACTATTTCACCAATTGGGATTGTTAGAGATGTTAAAGTCTTGTGTGGGATGGTTAAATATCCTACTGATTTCCTTGTTCTTAGTTCCCCACAAGATGATTTTGTCCCATTATTTTTGGTAGACCCTTCTTGAATACAATTAAGGCTAGGATTGATTGTGAAAAGGATACTGTCAAATTGGCTTAGAGGGTATGTCTCATGAGTTTAATTTTGCTAAGTTTCGTAGACAACCTCATGATAGAGAATCACCTAGTAAGGATGAGATTATTGGTCTGGCTTCTATTGTCGTGCCTCCTACTGATCCGTTAGAACAATATTTACTAGACCATGAAAATGATATGTTTATGAAAGAAAGAAGGGAAATAGATGAAGTGTTCGTTCAACAGGAACCTATGCTAAAACACAACCTACCCGTTGAAATTCTAGGGGATCCCCCTCCAGCCAAGGGTGATACCGTGTTTGAACTCAAACCATTACATGATAATCTTAAGTATGCTTATCTTGATGAAAAGAAAATGCATCCTTTTATTATTAGTGCTAACCTTTCAGAGCAAGAAGAAGAAAGATTATTGAAAACTCTAAAGAAGCACCGTGCTGTTATTGGATATACTCTGGATGATCTCAAGGGCATTAGTCCCACGTTATGCCAACACAAAATTAATTTGGAGGACGATGCCAAACCAGTTAGAGATCCTCAACGACAATTGAATCCTAAGATGAAAGAAGTGGTAAGAAAGGAGATACTAAAGCTCCTTGAGGCAGGTATAGTCTATCCCGTTGCTGATAGTGATTGGGTAAGCCATGTCCATTGTGTTCCTAAATAGGGAGGTATTACTATTGTTCCTAATGATAAAGATGAATTGATCCCGCAAAGAATTATTACATGTTATAGGATGGTAATTGATTTCCGTAAATTAAATAAAGCCACTAAGAAAGATCATTACCCTTTACCTTTTATTGATCAAATGCTAGAAAGACTATCCAAACCCACACATTTCTGCTTTTTAGATGGTTATTCTGGTTTCTCTCAAATACCTGTGTCAGCGAAAGATCAATCAAAAACTACATTTACTTGCCCTTTCGGTACTTTTGCTTATAGAAGTATGCCTTTTGGTTTATGTAATGCACCTGCTACCTTTCAAAGATGTATGATGGCTATATTCTCTGACTTTTGTGAAAAGATTTGTGCGGTATTCATGGATGATTTCTCCGTCTATGGATCCTCTTTTGATGATTGCTTGAGTAACCTTGATCGAGTTTTGCAAAGATGCGAAGACATTAGTCTCGTCTTGAATTGGGAAAAGTGCCACTTTATGGGTAATGAAGGCATTGTCTTGGGGCATAAGATTTCCGAGAGAGGTATTGAAGTTGATAAAGCTAAAGTTGACGCTATTGAAAAGATGCCATGTCCCAACGACATAAAAGGTATAAGAAGTTTCCTTGGTCATGCTGGTTTTTATAGGAGGTTCATTAAGGACTTTTCTAAAATCTCTCGGCCTCTGACTAATTTATTGCAAAAAGATATTTCTTTTGTCTTTGATGATGATTGTGTAGAAGCATTTGAAATACTTAGGAAAGCTTTGATCACTTCACCTATTGTTCAGCCACCTGATTGGAATTTACCCTTTGAAATTATGTGTTATGCTAGTGATTATGCTATAGGTGCTGTTCTATGGCAAAGAGTTGATAAGAAATTGAATGTTATTCAGTATGCTAGTAAGACTCTTAATACTGCCCAGAGAAATTATGCTACTACTGAAAAAGAGTTCTTAGCAGTCGTGTTTTCATGTGATAAGTTTAGACCTTATATTGTTGATTCCAAAGTTACTATTCACACTGATCATGCTGCTATTAAATATCTTATGGAAAAGAAAGATGCTAAGCCTAGACTTATTAGATGGGTTCTCTTCCTTCAAGAATTTGATTTGCATATTGTTGATAGAAAGGGAGCTGACAACCCCGTTGCGGACAACTTGTCTAGGTTAGAGAATGTTCTTGATGACCCACTGCCTATTAATGATAGCTTCCATGATGAACAATTAGCGGTCGTTAATGCTTCTCATACTGCTCCTTGGTATGCTGATTATGATAATTACATTGTTGCTAAATTTATACCACCTAGTTTCACATACCAGCAAAAGAAAAAGTTCTTTTATGATTTAAGACATTACTTCTGGGATGACCCACATCTTTATAAAGAAGGAGTAGATGGTGTTATTAGACGTTGTGTACCTGAGCATGAACAGGAACAGATCCTACACAAGTGTCACTCTGAATCCTACGGAGGACACCACGCTAGAGATAGAACTGCACATAAGGTACTGCAATCTAGTATTTATTGCCCTACTCTCTTCAAAGATGCTCATAAGTTTGTCTTATCTTGTGATGAATGTCAAAGAATTGGTAATATTAATAGACGTCAAGAAATGCCTATGAATTATTCTCTTGTTATTGAACCGTTTGATGTTTGGGGCTTTTATTATATGGGACCTTTTCCTGCCTCTAATGGTTATACACATATTTTAGTTGTTGCTGATTACGTTACTAAGTGGGTAGAAGCTATTCTAACTAGTAGTGCTGATCATAACACTTCTATTAAAATGCTTAAAGAAGTTATTTTTCCGAGGTTTGGAGTCCCTAGATATCTTATGACTGATGGTGGTTCACATTTTATTCATGGTGTTTTCCGTAAGATGCTTGCTAAGTATGATGTTAATCATAGAATTGCATCTCCTTATCATCCGCAGTCTAGTGGTCAAGTAGAGTTGAGCAATAGAGAGCTCAAATTAATTTTACAAAAGACTGTGAATAGATCTAGAAAGAATTGGTCCAAAAAACTTGATGATGCATTATGGGCCTATAGAACTGCATACAAAAATCCTATGGGTATGTCTCCGTATAAGATGGTTTATGGAAAAGCATGTCATTTACCTCTAGAACTTGAACATAAAGCATATTAGGCTATTAAAGAGCTCAACTGTGACTTCAAACTTGCTGGTGAGAAGAGGTTATTTGATATTAGCTCACTTGATGAATGGAGAACCCAAGCCTATGAGAATGCCAAGCTTTTCAAAGAAAAAGTCAAACACTGGCATGATAAAAGGATACAAAAGCGTGAGTTTAACGTAGGTGATTATGTGTTATTATTCAACTCTCGTTTAAGATTTTTTGCAGGAAAACTTCTCTCTAAATGGGAAAGTCCTTACGTTATCGAGGAGGTCTATCGTTCCAGTGCCATAAAAATCAACAACTTCGAAGGCACAAGTCCGAGGGTGGTGAACGGTCAAAGAATTAAACATTACATCTCAGGTAATCCCATCAATGTTGAAACTAATATTACTGAGACCATAACCCCGGAGGAATACATAAGGGATACTTTCCAGAATGTTCCAGACCCGAAAAGGAATAGGTATGTGGTACGGTAAGTAAACCGACTCCAAGACAATTCTAATGGCAATTTTCATCAGTTTTGGAATATTTAAGAATTATAGGAAGAAAGAAGTATTCCGGGAAGGACACGAGGCCTCCACGAGGGTGAGGGCACGCCGACCCTTCCTGGGCGCGCCCCCCTGTCTCGTGGACTCCTCGTGTGCCTCCCGGACTCCGTTTTCTTGCATGTTACGTATTTGGTCGGTAAAAATTCATTATATAATCTCCCAAAGGCTTTGACCACTGTATCACACAAATATCCTCTGTTTTCGTTTCGAGTTGTTTCTGTCTCGGATCTAGAGCACCATGACGTCGCCCTCCTTCAACAATGAAGACAAGGATGCTTGGCTATTGAAGATAGAGCTGAAAAGAGAAGAGCCGGAAGAGATCAACAAGGATGAAGGTATCAAGAAGGCCATGGAGGTTCAAGCTCTGGTGGTGAAAGAAGAAGACATCCCTCAACCCTTACCTAACCTCTTTACTCCAACTGAGATTGAAGCTTTCAAAATGATTGAGTTAGCTCGTATACAGAATAAGTACCTCACTCAGGAGAATATTTTGTTAAAGGATCATATCGCCGGACTCAAGGGCATTATCCACAAGTTGGAGGAGATTTTACGCTCGATGTGCGATTATCTACCATCATCATCACCACCTTCATCACCTCCGAGGACATAATCACTTGGGTATGGGCACTCCCCTTGGCAACTGCCAAACTTGGGGGAGGTGCCCCGGTATCGTATCACCATCACACTCCTATCTTTACCGTTTTATTTAGTTCGATCCTTTTAGTAGTATCTTGATCTAGTAGATTGAAATTTGAGTATCAAGTAGTTTTGAGTTTGCTTTGTGATCTCTTTATGTAATAGAGTCCGTGAGCTATCTATAATAAAGATTAGTGTTGAGTCAAGGGCTTTGTTGTTGCTATGATCTTGAGAGAGTAGAAAGAATAAAAGAGTTCATATTGATCTTATGGATAGTAATAACTTCACACATAGAAAGTATGAGGCATAAAGGTTGTTGAGAGTTGGCAAACATAGTTTTGGTCATCGTTGCAATTAATAGGAAGTAATAAGGGAAGAGAGGTTCACATACAAATATATTATCTTGGACATCTTTTATGATTGGGAGCACTCATTAAGTATGACATGCTAAAAGAGTTGACGTTGGACAAGGAAGACAACGTAATGGTTTCTGTTTTCTCACATCTCAGTTAAAGTATATTGTCATTAACCTTCCAAACATACTGAGCTTGCCTTTCCCCCTCATGCTAGCCAAATTCCTTGCACCAAGTAGAGATACTACTTGTGCTTCCAAATATCCTTAAACCCAGTTTTTGTCATGAGAGTCCACCATACCTACCTATGGATTGAGTAAGATCCTTCAAGTAAGTTGTCATGTTGCAAGAAATAAAAATTGCAATCTAATTATGTATGACTTATTAGTGCAGAGAAAATATGATTTATACGATCTTGTTGTGAAAGCAATAAAAGCGATGGACTGCATAATAAAGGTCCACATACAAGTGGCAATATAAAGTGACGTTCTTTTGCATTAAGATTTCATGCATCCAACCCTAAACGCACATGACAACCTCTGCTTCCCTCTGCGAAGGGTCTATCTTTTACTTTATGCTTGAGTCAAGGTGATCTTCACCTTTCCCTTTTTCATTTTATCCTTTGACAAGATCCTCGTGTTTGAAAGATCATGATATATATATCCAATTGGATGTAAGTTAGCATGAACTATTATTGTTGACATCACCTAAAGGTGAATACGTTGGGAGGCAACACAATAAGTCCTTATCTTTCTCAGTGTCCGGCTAAAACTCCATAACCACAAGTAATGCGTGAGTGTTAGCAATTGTAGAAGACTACATGATAGTTGAGTATGTGGACTTGCTGAAAAGCTCTATTCTTGACTCTTTCTGATGTTATGATAAATTGCAATTGCTTCAATGACTGAGATTATAGTTTGTTAGTTCACAATGAAGTTTCTGAACCATACTTGACATTGTGAATTGGTTGTTACTTGAGTATGAGAAATCATATGACAAAATCTATATATGTTGTTGTTATAAGAATGATCATGATGCCCTCATGTCCGTATTTTATTTTTATCGACACGTCTATCTCTAAACATGTGGACATATTTTTTGATATCGGCTTCCGCTTGAGGACAAGCGAGGTCTAAGCTTGAGAGAGTTGATACGTCCATTTTGCATCATGCTTTTATATCAATATTTATTGCATTATGGGCTGTTATTACACATTATATCTCAATACTTATGGCTATTCTCTCTTATTTTACAAGGTTTACCAGGAAGAAGGGGAATGCCGGCAGCTGGAATTCTGGCTGGAAAAGAGGCAAACATTGGAAACATATTCTGCACTGCTCCAAAAATCCTGAAACTCCATGAAACTTATTTTTCGAATTAATAAGAATTATTGAGCGAAAGAAACACCAAAGGGGGCCCACACCCTGGCTAGGAGGGTGGGGGCGCACCCACCCCTACTGGCGCGCCCCCTGTCTCCTGGGCCCCCTGGTGGCACTCCGGTGTCCATCTTCTGCTATATGAAGGCTTTTACCCCATAAAAAATCGTGGGCAAGCTTACGGGACGAAACTCCGTCGCCACGAGGCGGAACCTTGGCGGAACCAATCTAGAGCTCCGGCAGAGCTGTTCTGCTGGGGAAACTTCCCTCCGGGAGGGGGAAATCATCACCATCATCATCACCAACGATCCTCTCACTGGGAGGGCGTCAATCTCCATCAACATCTTCACCAGCACCATCTCCTCTCAAAACCCTAGTTCATCTCTTGTATCCAATCTTGTATCAAAACCACAAATTGGTACCTGTGAGTTTCTAGTAGTGTTGATTACTCCTTGTAGTTGATGCTAATTGGTTTACTTGGTGGAAGATCATATGTTCAGTTCCTTAATGCATATTATTACCCCTCTGATTATGAACATGAATATTCTTTGTGTGTTACGTTTGTTCCTGAGGACATGGGTGAAGTCTTGCTATTAGTAATCATGTGAATTTGGTATTCGTTCGATATTTTGATGAGATGTATGGTGTCTTTCCTCTAGTGGTGTTATGTGAACGTCGACTACATGACACTTCACCATTATTTGGGCCTAGAGGAAGGCATTGGGAAGTAATAAGTAGATGATGGGTTGCTAGAGTGACAGAAGCTTAAACCCTAGTTTATGTGTTACTTCGTTAGGGGTTGATTTGGATCCATATGTTTAATGCTGTCGTTAGGTTTACCTTAATACTTATTTTGTAGTTGTGGATGCTTGCAGTAGGGGTTAATTATAAGTGGGATGCTTGCCCAAGTAAGGGCAGTACCCAAGCACCGATCCACCCACATATCAAATTATCAAATTACCGAACGTGGATCATATGAGCGTGATGAAAACTAGGTTGACGATAATTCCCATGTGTCCTCTTGAGCTCCTTTCTCATTATAAGAAATTGTCCAGGCTTATCCTTTGCTACAAAAAGGATTGAGCCACCTTGCTGCACTTTATTTACTTGTTACTTGTTACAATTTATCTTATCACAAAACTATCTGTTACCTACAATTTCAGTGCTTGCAGAAAAAACCTTACTGAAAACCGCTTATCATTTCCTTCTGCTCCTCGTTGGGTTCGACACTCTTACTTATCGAAAGGACTACGATAGATCCCTTACACTTGTGGGTCAACAATGACTATGCTTTTTCTCTGTTATGCTTATACCTGAGTACTTATTCCGCAGCTAGTGTGTCGTTGCTTCGAAATGTCTTCACCTAAAAATTCCTCAGTGATGAATTTGTAAAAATCGCCCATTCACCCCCCTCTAGTCGATATAATGCACTTTCACGCACACTGTGGCGCAGCTGGAGGAAGGCGGCTGACGTACAGGTGGGGATGGCAGCTGATAAACAAGCGGGGTGGACCGCTGACCGGTCGGCGCGGCCAGGCCCACGATGTTTGCCAGCAGAGGCGGAAGATGCGCCGGAGCAACCCATGGTGGCCACCTCCTGCACCGGACCAACCACGTTCTAAGGCGGCCCCCGGCGCCCAGCCCCGTTGGGTGCGCGGCCGGCAGAGGCATCCTCCCCCGATGGCGGCGACGGCGGTGAAGCAGGGGGCGGCATAGGGCCCGCATCACCAGACGGGGCGTCCCTCACCGACGGCGCGACCTGTGAGATCGTGATCGGGTACCACAACGCAGAAGGGGTGCCAAAAAATCAGCCGTGGCGACCGCGGCGGGGCTCAGGGATTAACAACCAACGCTGAGACGGGAGCCTCACGGGGTCGTCCGTCCGTAGCTAGACGTGGAAGGCGGACATGTCATGCCGGCGCGTCATCCACTCCGTGACCCGTTCCATGAAGCCGAAGCCTCTAAGAATCACCTCCGTAGTCCTCCTAGTCCATGTGTGCCCGGGCACGCCGACGAGCTTGAGGGGCACCGGGAAGGGGGTGCTTGCGCCCGTCGCTTGGCCCTGTCTCAGCTAAGGCCATAGCGACAGCTCGAACCAGCCCGAGGAGTCCAAGCCCGAAGCACGTCCACGGTCCACCATGAGTTGACGGATGAGAGTGTACTCGCGGATCACCAGGAAATCCTCTAGGAAGAAAGGCCGGATTGACATGTTGTTGGGGCCGATGCTGAACTCAGCATGAAGCGCCGCCGCCGCCTTCGCAAGGTCCACACTTGGCCTCGTGCGAGTGATCGTGACCACCACTGCATGGCCAAGGTCAGCCTCCATCTTCCACAGGTCCTCTGAAGCCTCCATGAAACAACAGTCGTCGTCGTCCATGGCATCCACCGCCGGGGGAGGGGGCGCAGCTCCACGTTCTGCCTTGCAATCAGGACCGAAAAGCCAGGCCCCTTGACACTGCCCACGGACTCTGTCGGAGCCATGGGGCTCCATGGTCGCACCAGACGAATCACGCCCGGGTCGGGCTGGCAATGGGGATTACCCATGCGGGTATTGGACTCCCATCCCCGTCCCCGCGACAGCCTTCCCATGCCTATCCCCATCCCCATACCTATCTGCAGGGATAAAAATATTCCCGTCTTCATCCATGTTGGTTTTTTTATCCCCATGGGGAAACCCATACACGCAATCAATAACAAGCTTCAATAGCATTTCAGTAGAAATAAATAACATTTCAGCACAATAAAAAATTTGTTGTGGCAATATTAGGGTTTTCTTAGGGCTTTTTGGCCAAAGGGATGGGATGGAAGGAAATTTGGGTGGGTAAGTGCGACAATTACATGGAGTCTACTAATTTTAGAGACCACATGTAAGGCCTTAATGGGTAAGGCGGGTAACGGGCATGGGTAAAGCTATCCCATCCCCATCCTCGTCTTGCGCGTTGGGTCATGTATTTGGCCCACCAACTTCCCCGTGGGCATTAAAGCTGGCACATACCCATCCCCTGATAGAGTAATTACCCATAGGGATGTAGGTAATGGTTAGCCATTGCGAGCTTGATGCCCGGGGGAGGGGGCCCAGCGGGGGCGGCGGCAGCACTGTGGCCGAGCGCGGAGGGTCAAGCACCAGCCAGGAAAAGTCTTCATCATGGCGCTCAGGTGGCCCCGGAGCCAGCGGGCAAGAGGAAGGGCCAGCAAGCCGCGACGGAGGTGCGCGGCCCAGCCGCTCCCCAACCTGAGGGCTCCACCTCCACGTATAGTTGCGGGCTTTGTGGCCCGTGCCGTTGCAGCGCACACAGACCGTGTCATTCATGCAGTCGCGAGAGATGTGGCGGTCCTCTCCATAGTTGTAGCAGCATCCGTCCAGCGCCGCCGGGATGAGGGTTCGCAGAAGCCGCGAGGTGGACAGGGTGGGCGAGAGACGGCGGCGCGGAGCCGGCGGCCGGGGCGGCGAGTCGGGGCTCCGCGGGGGGTGACGGGCGGTCTGTGTCTGCCACACGGGCAGGGCGGGCTGCGGGGAGGTGGGGCAGGGCGGCGGCCGGTGCCGCCCTGGACTTTCGGGCCAAAGGCCATCCCCAAGACCTCCGGGCCGACGATGATGGAGCGCAGTGGCGGTCCGGGGGTGGGCGGCTGCGGCGACCCCGACGAGAAGAAGGACGCCGAGAGCGAGACATGCGAGGCCATCGAGGGAGAAGAGGGTGGACGACGTCACCGGAGTGGTGACCGGTGGGAGGGTTGGCCGCAGGGCCGGAGTGGCGACCGACGCTCAGGGGGAGGGCGGGCGCTCAAAAAATCTGAGCACGCCACGATTGCCTCCGATATGCAATGTCCCATGGCCCACTTCCCCATCACCTGCCTTGGGCTGCCCCTCACCGTCCACAAGACCAACTCGAGATCTTTGACAAGCTTTGCCGCAAGTTATCCACCTGGCGCGCCTCCATGCTCTCTCGAGGTGACCGCCTTGCCCTCGTGCGTCATGTCCTTTGCGCCATCCCCATGCATTTCCTCACGACCATCGCCTTCAACAAAACGGCAATCAAGAACGTGAATCAGATCATCCGCGGATTCCTCTGGGCTGGCCACAAGGAGGCCAATGGAGGCCAATGCCGTGTCAACTGGCAACGAGTGTCCCGCCCCATCTCTCTCGGCGGGCTTGGCATCCGCGACATCTACCGGGCGGCTTGTCTCTGTGCGTTCGCTAGCTCTGGATCCAACGCACGGACCCCTCGCAGCCATGGAGCCACCTTCCCATACCTCATGACGCCGACGCGAACGGTATCTTCCGCGCCTCCACAAGCTGGCGACTTGGCTCGGGCAACACTTGTCGTTTCTGGACCGACCATTGAAATCAATGGCAGATTCGTGACTGAGATCACCCCCTCGTCTACGCACTAGTCCCGCGCTGCCTTCGCAAAGATCGCAGTGTGAGTGACGGCCTTCATCTATGCTCCTAGGTCCAAGACATTAGAGGTGCACTTGGCCCGGCGACCATGGTTCAATACATCGACCTCTGGCGCCAGGTGCGCCACACGCCGCTCTCCACCACGCTTGACATGCTCTCTTGGCGTTGGACCGCTTCCGTCACGTACTCGGCGAGCTCCTGCTACAAGGCGCTTTTCTTTGGCGCGTGCGAAGATCCTCACCGGCGTCTCACCTGGCGGCCATGGGCGCCTCTTCGCGTCAAGTTCTTCCTTTGGCTTGCCATGCAAGACCGCTGCTGGTCTGCGGAACGGCTCGCCCGCCATGGCTTGCCACACGAGGACACGTGTGTGCTTTGCGATCAAGACTCCGACTCCATGCACCACCTCCTCGCTGCCTGCTCGTTCTCCCATCAGGTTTGGCATGAGATCCTCGGCTGGGCTCGCATGGCCGTCGACTTACCAAATGCTGCCACCCCCTTTCAAACCTGGTGGTCCTCCTGCCTCGAACGATCGCCGGCCCCATGCGAAAAGGCCTATCCTCCCTCATCATCCTCACGACGTGGTGGCTCTGGAAACACCATAACGCTTGCGTCTTCGACAGAGCAACTCCTTCGCTCACTCTCATCACCGGCACCATCAAAGACGAGGCACGCCTCTGGGCCAAGGCAGGCGCCAAAGGGCTACTTAACATCATCCCCGGCGCGTAGTTGCTAGTCTTGCCACTTAGGGTTGAGCAGACCCCTTGTTCTAGTTTGCTCCGACGCTTGTGCACCATGCCTACTGTGTACATGGCCTTGTATGCGTTGTAATCTCATGCTACATTCTCCTTCTATCAATACAAAGATACGCAGCTTAACTCTCAAGTATTTTCCCCTAGGGTTTCTCTAGGGTCCAACCCTTCCTTCGGCGGCGCCGCCGAAGTACACCAAATACCACGTAAACCACACCGATCGATGGCTGATTCCAGCGCGGATCTCATGCTGGGGAAGACAGGAGTTGAAGGCGGCAACTGCATGGACGACAGGGGTGGTGTGCAGGGAAGCGACGGACGAGAGCTGCCAGAAGTAGGGGAGCCTAGGGTTAGGGCGCCATCTGTGGGTGGCGGGATGAATCTGGGGAGCAATAGAAGGGCGGGGGATGATGATGCAAAGAAGAAGATCGGAGGAGGGGGGCTGTGGAAGGTTAGGAGGATGAGGAGGAGGCAAATTGGGGCGAGTACGGGCCAGATCAGGATTTGGAGGATGTGTTTGAGAACCTCAAGCTGCAAGCAGAAGAGGAGGAAGATCTGGACTTGTTAGGTGAATTTGTTGAGCTAGTACAGGACGTGCGTTGGATGGCTCTGTTTAGGGTTCATACCTTGCGGCCGTTCAGCCACGCTTCTGTGCTGAATTCTATGAGGAATGTGTGGGCTTGTGCACAAGGGGTAACTTTTAACATCAAGGGGCCTAATTTGTTCTTGGTTCAATGCCATTGCTTGGGGGATTTGAAGAGAGTTATGGAAGGGGGGGGCCATGGCAGTTCAGGAGGGATCCGGTGGTGCTGGTAGAGTATGATGGCTTCTCGAATATGGAAGAATATGAACTGAACATGTACCCATTGTGGGTTAGAATCAAGGGCTTGCCAGATGGACTAACGAGGAAGAAAGAGTTGGCCGAGAAGGTAGCAAAGAAAATGGGAGAACCTCCTTTTACTGTAATGGTGAATGAAGGGAGGATTAACCCTTCAAATTTTCTGAGGGTCCATGTGTTTGTGAACGTTTCAGTGCCATTGGTAAGGTTTGTCCATATTACCTTGAAAGAGAGGAAGATATACTCGGTATTCTATGAAAAATTGCCAGACTTCTGTTATTTTCGCGGGCGGATGGGACATGTCGTGGAGGAATGTGGGGACGGTGTGCATGATAGTTCGGTGTGTGACTGGGGGGATTGGCTGCATGGGGTCAACGAGCCGGTGGGGTCGGGTATGAGGGGGGGGCAGAGGAGGAGGAGGGAGTAGGGGGAGAGGAGGTGCTGAATACTCGGACAGGGGCCGTGGAGGAAGGAATAGTGGAAGAGGAGATGGAGGTTTTGGAGGAAAGACACATGTAGAGGAGGAGGAGGGTGCTGCTGTCATTCAGAAGGAGGGAGGGTTAGAGCTGACGGTGGGGATGGACATAATGCAATTTAAGATGATGAAAGCAACTGAGGAGAGAACAGTTAGGAAGAGGCTTGTGGGGATGATGGTGTGGTAAATGTGAGGGGCCAGGCAGTACCTCACCTGGTCGGGAAGGTGGCGGATGCGGTTCTTCGCTTGGAGAATGGTGAAAGTGTGGGTGAGGAGAAGCCTACGGATTCGAATAGAACGCCAGGGAAGAATCCCATTGTGAAAAGAAGGAGACATGGAGATGGAGGTGGGGAGGAGAAGGAAGGTGAGGTCATGGACATAACTACACACGCGGCCTCCGGGGAGGAGGACCGCCGAGCCCAATGAACTGCCTAAGTTGGAACTGCCGGGGAGGGGGGAACACCCAGACAGTTCGAGAATTAGCGACGTTGTGTAAGTCGCGTTCCCCCATGATTGTGTTCTTGTGTGAAACTAGGCAGAAGGAGGACAAGATGAAGAGGATCCGAGCCAAGCTAGGGCTCAAGGGGTTTTGTGGTGTTGATAGTAATGGTCTTAGTGGTGGATTAGCGCCCTTTTGGAGGGAAGATTGTGTGGTTACAATTTTGGGCAAGGATGACAAATACATTGACACGGTAATCCAAGCCCGTCAGGGTGCGGTGGAGTGGCGAGCTACCTTTGTCTATGGGGATCCGTGGGTGGAGCACAGACATCTTATGTGGTCCAAGTTACAGAATTTGAAGGCCATCAACGATTTACCTTGGCTTGTAATTGGTGATTTTAAGGAAGCCATGTGGGATTTCGAACATCTTTCGGTCACACCCAGAGCAGAAGCACAGATGGTGGCCTTTCGTGATACATTAGAGCTGTGTGAGCTCGTGGATCTGGGGTTTATGGGCGTGCAGTTTACTTATGACAAAGCGGGGGAGATCGCCAATGTAAAAGTGTGACTGGATCGAGCTTTTGCTACGAACAGATGGCGGAATCTGTTTGCGTTTGCTGTGGTCGAGCACATACCATCCCCATGCTCAGATCACCTTGTGCTATTTTTGCAGGGGGGACTGGACTCGGGCCCTGTGAAAGTAAGGAGTCGAAGATATGAGGTTTTTTGGGAGAGGGACTCGACATTACCACAAATAGTGCAAGATGCATGGAGTGCGGTCGGTGAGATCCGTAATCTGTCACAGTTAAGGGATGCACTGTCCAAAACAATGACGACTATTGGTACATGGAGTAAGAGGTTTGGTAGTGTGACGAGAGAACTGGCGAAGTCACGAACTCAACTAGAAGAGCTCATGCATATGAATGCGGATAGAGATGAGATACGAGCTGTTATGGATAAAATGAATGAACTTTTGTATAGGGAGGAGATGATGTGGATGCAGAGATCAAGGATCTAGTGGTTGAAGGAGGGAGATCGTAATACCAAGTATTTTCAGAGCAAAGCGGTTTGGAGGGCAAGGAAAAATAAGATACGGGAACTTACCGATTCTATTGGGGTTGTTCATGCCGATTTTGCTGATATGAGTAGAATTGCAAACGAATATTTCCACAATATTTTTTCAGCAGATTCTTCCCTTGTTGCAACGGAGGTTGTAGATCTCTTTGAACGTGTTGTGTCGCCGGAGGATAATGATAGGCTTTGTGCCCCTTTTACCGATAGCGAGATTTCTGATGCTATGTTTCAGATTGGACCGTTAAAGGCACCCGGGCCAGACGGATTTCCAGCACGGTTCTTCCAACGCAACTGGAGTACGGTGAAGGCGGGAGTGTTGATGGCGGTAACGGATTTCTTCAGCACAGGGGTTATGCCGGAAGGAGTTAATGCAACATCTATTGTGCTAATCCCGAAAATCTCTAACACTGCTAAGATGTCAGACTACAGGCCGATCAGTCTTTGCAACGTGATCTATAAGGTAATATCTAAATGTTTGGTTAACCGGTTGCGTCCATTGTTGGATGATATTATCGGTGGAGCAAAGTGCGTTCATCCCGGGAAGAATGATAACTGATAATGCCTTGGTTGCTTTCGAATGTCTCCACTACATCAAACAGGAGAAAGATCCCACAAAAAGTTTTTGTGCCTGTAAGCTAGACTTGTCAAAAGCTTATGATAGGGTTGATTGGGCCTTCTTGAAGCAGGTGATGCAAAGGCTAGGGTTCTCTCGTCGATGGATTGATTGGATTATGGTATGTGTCACATCGGTGAGGTATTTAGTAAAATTAAATGGAACCCTCCTGGATTCATTTGCACCGTCGCGGGGGCTGCGACAAGGAGACCCACTCTCTCCGTTCTTATTTCTTTTTGTGGCAGATGGACTTTCAGCTATTTTGAGGAAGACAGTGCGAGATGGTTCTATTGCTCCTGTTAAGATTTGCAGAAGAGCACCCGGAATATCTCATCTGCTGTTTGCTGATGATACGATGCTGTTCTTTGAGGCCTCAAGAGAGCAGGCAGAACAGGTTAAACATGCTTTGGATCTGTATGGTGCGGCCACTGGCCAGAGTCTGAACTATGACAAATGTTCGATTTTTTTCGGTGAAGCCTGTCCTTCTTCGGTTCAGGAGCAGGTCAGAGATGCTTTACAAGTAACTAGTTTGTGCTTTGAGGAGAAATACTTGGGCCTCCCCACACCTGAGGGCCGTATGTCAAAAGGAAAGTTTCAGAACCTTCAAACAAGCCTTACAAAAAGGCTAGTGCAATGGGGAGACGGGGTTTTGGCGCAGCCAGGAAGGGAGGTTCTTATAAAATCTGTCGCACAAGCTTTGCCCACATACATTATGAGAGTTTTTAAGCTGCCTTACTCGGGTTGTGACGATCTGACCCGAATGGTGAGGAACTTTTATTGGGGATCGGAGAAGGGGAAGAGGAAAGTACATTGGAAGGGTTGGGACCATCTTATGCAACCTAAAGATAGAAGGGGCGTTTTCAGAGATTTTCGGCTTTTCAATCAAGCGCTCCTCGCTCGGCAGGCCTGGAGGTTGTTAACAAGACCGGAGAGCTTGTGTGCTCGTCTGCTAAAAGCTAAATATTATCCGCATGGTAAGCTTGAGGATACGGTATTCACTGGAAATGCGTCTTCCTCCTGGTCGGCTATTAGCCACGGATTGGAGCTGCTGAAGAAAGGCTTGATATGGAGAGTTGGTAATGGTGAGAGCATTCGGGTATGGAGGGATAATTGGATTCCACGCCCTTTTTCTTATAAACCAATCTCTAGATAGGGAATCTGCCGTATACGATTTGTGTCTGATCTGCTAAATGATAATGGTTCGTGGAAAGTTCGGATACTGCAGCAATATTTTGTTCAGGCAGATGTGGATGAGATTCTAAAGATTAAAGTGCCCCGGAGAGGGGGTGAGGACTTCATAGCATGGGGGCCGGACAAGAGGGGAGTTTTTTCTGTCAGAAGTGCCTATCATATGGCGTTCGAGGAGGCTCATAGGGCTGTGGCTGTTGCTTCCAGCTCGGCGCCCTCAGGATCAAGAAGTTGCTGGAATTTCATTTGGAAATGTGGTGTTCCGCCCACAGTTTCAACCTTTGTGTGGCGGCTCGCAACTGATGGTTTGCCAACATGGAAGAACAAACACAAGATCGGTTTGGAAACTACAAGCAGGTGCCCGATATGTGGTCTAGATACTGAAGACAATTTCCATCCGTTTTTGAGATGTCAGTTTGGGAGTGACTTATATAGGGAAATGGCAAAGATCTGGAATCTCCCTCGGATTCAGTCGCTGGAGAATTGCGGGAAGGAATGGCTTTTACAAATTCTAGCAACCAAAAGTGATATGGAGAGATGCATGCTACTGCTCGTTTTCTGGAGAGCTTGGTTCGTTCGTAATGAAGTGGTACATCACAAACCAGCGTCGCCTTTGGAAGTCTCAGTGAGATATCTTCGTAGCTACTTGGATTCACTCTGGGCAATCAAACATGGTATTAATATGGATCCGATGAAGGGCAAGACAAGCGTTTTCATGGTACCTACGAAGCAGCTGGCTGCTTATATACCGAATATGCCTTGGACTAAACCCAGGAAGGGTTGGAGCAAACTAAACACTGATGGCTCATTTGTGTCAAGTGATGATGCAGGGGCCGGCATGATTCTGCGTGATGAGGAAGGGAGGATTATTTTTGCAGCATGCAGGGCCCTATATTCATGCAATGATGCACTTGAGGCGGAGCTATCCGCCTGTTGGGAGGGTTTCTCTTCATCAGTTCAACGTACAGATTTGCCGATCGAAGTGGAGATGGATTCCTCAGTGGCAGTTTCCATGATCACATGTGGAGACTTTGATCGATCTATATACTCGTCGCTAGTTAATGATATTAGAAGTTTACTTTCTTCGCATCAATCTTGTATTACTCTAGTCGTTCGATCGCAGAATAAAGCGAGCGGCATCTTAGCTTCCTATGGTCGTACAAACAGAAGGACTATGACCTGGTTAGGGTCAGGTCCGCCTGAGGTATTGGAGTTAGCTCAGGAAGGATGTAATGAGACTATGATTGAGTAATACAGGTTTTGAGACCGCAAAAAAAAAAGATACGCAGCTTGCGTATTCGCGAAAAAAAAAAATCTGAGCCAGTTCCATGATTAGTGGCCCCAGTTACGGCCATTGGCGTGTTGTAATAACCATTTCGCAAACGGATCCCTGATTTTGCGTCGACGGAACAAGAGCGGCAAGAAACAGAGAGTTGTTGCAGCCAGATTGCTTCCTCGATTCTTCCACGAAGGGCGGTCACACTCAAACCATGAGCCGGTGAGCTGCCGCCGCACCAATCCATGCACGGAAACACCAGCGGCCGCCCAACCACTCGCGCGCTAGCGACCCATCCACTGACCGCATAAACCAACCACCGAAGCAACACTCGCTCTACAAATCCAATCCATCCCTGCCCCGTGCTTGCGTTGCGATCTTATCTCGCGACCTACGAACCGCTAGGCGTGGCTGCAATGGGGATCGGCACGGGCGCTATCCCGGGACGTGTCGCCGTCGCCGCAGCAGTCTTGCTCCTCGTGGGATCGGTGGTGATCGCTGCTGCAGCGGGCGGCGTCGGCGTGGGCAGGCCCTGCTTCGACGCGTGCTTCGACCAGTGCGTGCCGCGCGAGGAGTTCTGGTTCTGCCAGTTCTCTTGCTACCACAGGTGCTCCGGCGGCCGTTCGGCGGCGGCGGTGAAGGCTCGCGACGGCGACGGGGGCGATTGCGAGCACTCGTGCGTGCTCTCCATGTGCGGCCAGCTCCACCCGGACAGCAAGATGATGGCCGTGTGCCTGGACACGTGCCACAAGAGCTATGCGACCAAGGGATGCAGGCGGCCGGGCAGTGCCAGTATAAGTTCGGACATGTGATGCTGAATTGCCCATGCCAAGCAGCCCAAGTATTGCTAGTTTGAGGCCGACAAAAACTTTCTAGATTTTATTTAGAAGTTGATTCCGCGAAAGGACGGGATCAACCAATAGATACAGAATTTGCCAAGTCGCGTGGGGTCTTTCCTCTCACAGAATTTATTCAGAGATTGTCAATTTTGTATCAGAGGTTTATTTTGAGTATACCGAATTTGTTAATGCCTTGTTAATTTTTGAATTTATCCACCATATAAAGCAAGAGAAGGAACCCAACAAGGAGTCATTGTGCTTATAAATTAGATTTATCTAAAGCATATGATCGAATTTACTAGAATTACGGTAAGCAAGTGATGCAAACGCTTCGCTCATCAGTGGGTCAATTCGATAATGACATGTGGGACTTATGTGTGATATCATATAAAATTTAATAGAGCCATTTTGGAATCATTTGCACTGTCTCGTAGGCTACGTTAAGGCGATCCACTGTATTCGTACTTCCTTTTATTTATTACCAACACACTCTCTTCTCTATTCAATAAAGGGATCGTTTCAGGTGAAGCATCCCATGTCATGGTATGTCATAGGGCGTTCATATTGAATTCATTCTCCAAACAACTCATCCAAAAATCCGAACGGATGGAAGGAGGCGGGCAATATATTTCAATACTCCCCCTCACGCTTAGACGTGGGATCGATGTAGATCGCAGAATCGTTTTTATTTAATACTGCGTTGCCAGGGTCTTGAACTCAAGACCTCCTGGCTCTAATACCATATTGAATTTATTTTGCAGCCAACTCATCCAAAAATTCGAACTGATGGAGAAAGGCGGGCAATATATTTCAACAGCCCAGAATTTCACATATGTGATTGGCCAATGACACCCTACTACTCTTTAAAGCCGATGGTCATCAAGCAAGTTAGGTTTAGAGCATTCTTAACAAATTTGTAGAAGGAACCCACCAGAACATTAATCCATGCAGCTGCTCCCTCTTGCTTGGTAATTCTTGCCCAAAATGGCAGAGCATGCACAATTACAAGTAGTTATAGTGAGATTTGAAGAAAAATACTAGGGGTCTCCCGACGCCCGATGGTCGCATGTCAATGGGCAAATTTCTGAATCTTCAAGCCACATAATCTTTAAGCAAATCATACTAAGTGGTTCATGGCATGAGGGGATGAATACCCATCTCAGGCGGGCAAAGAGATATTAATGAAGTCCGTTGCACATGAAATCCCTCCATATATGATGAACGTTTTCAAGCTCCCGATGGTTGTCTGTGATGATCTTAATCATGTAGTACACAACTACTGGTGGGTTTTAATCAAGGAAAGTGTAAAATAGATTGGAACACATGGGATAGGATCATCAAGCCCAAGGGCCAGGGTGATATTGAATTTGGATATTTCCGAATTTTTGACCAAGCTTTGCTCGCTACATAGGCTTGGCCATTGGTAGCTATCCATGAAGACCTTGTCCAAGCATGTTAAAATTAAAATGTTATCGAAATGTCATTGTTTTCTCTAGGAATTAATCCTCTACTTGGGAAGACAACAAACTATGGGATAGGACTTCTGAAAAAGGGCCTCCTTTGGTGCATAGGTAATGGGCAGAGCGTTCAAGTTTGTTGGGACAGCTGGATTCCTCGCATGACATCAAGGAAATTAGTCATTAAACAAGTGCAATGCTGGTTGCGATGGGACTCAAACTATTGGAGCCAATGGCACATGGAATGTTAACCTACCGCGTCAGTTCTTCCTCCCTCTAGATGTTAACAAAATCTTAAAAAGGTCGTCCATCTCCCCGGTTGGTCAAGGACTGTCTTTCATGGGCTACAGAGCGAATCAGATCCCTCACTGTCGAAATCATTTATCGTTTGGCTTTTGATGAGCTCCATCAAGCTTCTACCAACACCATGAGCAGGGCACCGAACAGACGATATGTCGTCTGTGGCAGTTTGCCGGGGGGGGGGGGGGGTCTTGCCCTCCTAAGTTACCAATATTTTCTTGGAAGATTACTACGTATTCTCTCCCAACTTGGACAAATAAGCATGCAATAAACCTTGAAATGTCTGACATATGTCTCGTTGCGATGTGAAATAGGACAACAACTTCCATGCACTTTGTAGACCCTTCCCCCCAACACAATTAATTTGTCGCAAGCAATGGCAGGAGTTTGGATGCTTGTTGATGTGTCCCAGCTCGTGTCCTCTGGTCCTGAGTGGATGCTTTCATATCACTGGTGATCTATTTGAGACCGCTCGCGTGACCGTTCCAATGATGCTCTAGTGCATATAATATGTTCGCGACGAACTTTTAGAATCCAAGCCAGACACCCCCATCAAGGCCTCGAGATGTTTCCCCATTTGCTACCAAGATTGCATGGTAAGCATTGCTCAGTTACCGAACCAGGACATATTGAAAGGAACAAGAATGTTATCACGGGGTCTCTTTTCGTTGAAGAGCACACATGATAACAAGAAACTGGTTGTGGCTTTAATTTCCACGGACACCTCCTGAAACAAGATGGGTAAAGTTGAACATCCATGGTTCCTCCTGTGCAAAAGACAACACAACAGGGACGGGAATGGTTCTCCGTGATTATGCACGGCAGAATAATCTTCACTTCTCGCACCATCCGTTTATATTTTTTGAGAACATGGAGTTACAACCACGGGAAGTCTATAACTCCATATGTTTACTGATCATTGCTTGAAAATTTCTAATACTGTGCGCAGCTCAAAAATGAGGACACAAATATCTGCCTGAATGAGAATACTTTTTATGTTTTTTAATAAATGTTTCCATCATGGTACGGTATATTTAAAAAAATATCCATGTCCTTATTACATATGGTCTAAAATTTTCAAACAATATTTTCTATTTCTGGAAGAAATTCTACAATGACCAGTGTATGTGTAGGCTTATAAATTTTACATCTTCGGATTGGTCGCATGGCACACATTTATTATACTGGGTTTCCCCCTAAGAAAGAATTAAGGATCGAAACACGTACACATACTATATGTTTGTAAATCTTGGAGAACAATAGTACCATATATGCTTCACATTTCTTTAAAAGAAAATGATTAATTTATGTTAGACAAATGTGCTGTTCACGTCAAGGTTAAGCTTGGATTTCAAAAAATGGTTACCATCAAGAATGTGCCCCGATCAGGGAGAATTTCTTGTAGTAAGAATGTGCCCCGATCAGGGAGAATTTCTTGTAGTAAGAATGTGCCCCGATCAGGGAGAATTTCTTGTAGTAAGAATGTGCACGGCCATGCAAGAAACCTTGAAACGTCTAACATATATCTCATTTACGAATATTTTCTTGGGAGCTTGCTATTCTTTCTCTTTCAACTTGGGCAAATAAGCACGCAAGAAACCTTAGAATGTCCGACCTATGTCTCATTTGCGGTGTGGAAACAGGAACGTCCATGCACTCTATACACCTTCCCGCAACACGCACGGTTAATTTGTGGCAAGCAGTATAGTGCGAAGTTTGGATGCTTGTTGATGTGTCCAGCTTAACCTTGACGTGCCTACGCCCACTTTGCCAAATGCATTCATGCGCCACGCATGCGAAGCTGGCACGAGCGCATTAAGCATGAGGGAGTACGTAGTTGCGGGACGTGTGCTGCATCTTCAGGCCGCGCCTAACCGATTCAGTTTCGTATTGTCCCGTGCACTCGATCTGCATGCATGACGATGACGCGACCGCCGAATCGAAGAACCCTATTTATACCACCTTTCTTGTGCGAAGGCAGTCACACCCGTCCATCTCCATCTCCACGCACCTCACACACTAGGGAAGCATGGTCTCCATGGCGGCGGCCAAGATCGCCGTCCTCCTGGCCGCGACGGCGCTCTTCGCAGCAGCAGGAGCGGCGGACCCCCAACCTCCCCCAGCCGGAAATGAAACCCAGTGCTGGCAGTGCTACTCCACCTGCATGCATAAGTGCGACAACAGCAGCAGCGGCGACGTCCAGAAGTACTT
Organism: Triticum aestivum; assembly: GCF_018294505.1. Classification (NCBI taxonomy): domain Eukaryota; kingdom Viridiplantae; phylum Streptophyta; class Magnoliopsida; order Poales; family Poaceae; genus Triticum; species Triticum aestivum. The sequence goes on along the minus strand of NC_057801.1, from coordinate 396,355,323 downwards.
CCAGTGCAAGAAGTCGTGCATCCTGGACTGCTACAAGGAACTGCCGCCGGTGTGCTTCAAGATGTGCATCTCCCAGACCTGCCTCACCCTGCCACCAGGTGCGTGCCACCGTCCAAACAAGAGCAACATGCGTTTTACTTGCTCGTACAGTACGTACATAACCAGCATGACTCTCCTTGATTACAGATAAACAGGTGGATTGCTACAAGGCATGTGGGACCAAATGCTTCCACAACCAGCCGTACCCCGGGCCAAACCCGGGTCCAAAGCCGCCAACGCCGCCCGGACCGCCGAAGCCTATGCCACCGCCCAGACCTCCGAAGCCGATGCCACCGGCCGTCGCCCGTGCCACCAAAGCCAACCCCGCCGAAAGCCACTTAATGCGCCCAAGACAAAGCCGATCCCGCCGTGCCGGCCACTAGCTGTATCCGCGTCGACCAACACCAGCAACAACTGCTGGGTGTACGTGACGACGTCTATGCACACATACTTTCAACTGAACTCGCGATATATACAGCACAACAGTATAAGTAGAGCCCTCGAAAAAAAATAGTATATGTAGAGGGGGTATGATTGGTAATATCTTTTTTTTCTCGAATACGCACTAGTGTGCGTATCATATATTAAAGAAGAAAGAGGGGAGAGCCCTCCGCAGTTGTATTACATAATTACCGGCGTTTCGTCGCCATCCGCCTAAGCACTAAACCGACTACTCGCCGTGTGCCCACTCCGATGCCCCTATGAAGACCGCTGCAAGGTCTCCTCTCAAAATGTCCACCTGCATCCAAGCTCTACTCTCGCTTCCTATTCGCTCCATAAGGCGTGTGACGCTCACGTTCACCCCGTCGAACACTATGACGTTCCTGTGCTTCCATAGCTCCCACAGGGTGAGCAGACATACGGTGCGGATCGTTTTCGCGTTACGCCCGGGCGAGCCGTGCCTCGTGCACCAGTCCTGCAGTGCCTCTCCTGCCTGCGGCGCACCAGCCGGCATGTTGAAGGCCGTGAAGATGCGGGCCCAAACCTCCCGTGCCAGCACACACTCCACAAGTAGGTGGCCGGTCGTTTGGTCCTGTTGATCACAAATGGGCAGGCATCTTGGTGCGGTAGCCCTCGCCTCGCCAATCTGTCCGACGTCCAGCACCTGTTCATGATTGCTAACCATGCAAAGAAACGGCATCGGAGTGGAGCCTTCGACTGCCAAGTGAAAGCCGCCGTGGGGGACACCTGCCGTCCGGCGAATCTCGCCGCGTAGGCCGATCGGGCCGAGAACTCGCCACTCCTTTCCCAAGACCAGGAGAAGGAGTCCACAATTTCCTCCTGGAGCTGCACCTCCCCAATCCGGAGCCAGATGTTCATATACTCCTCGATCCCGGCCATGTCACCAATAGGCCCGATGTCCGTGGCCCACCGGCCGTGCGCGAGGGCCTCGAATACTGTCCGTGTCCCTCTGATCCTTGTCGTGACCGAGCCATATGCGCGCGGTGCGAGCTCTTGAATCCAATAGCCGTCGAGCCAGCGATCCTCCCAAAAAAGCGTGTCGCGCCCGTTCCCAACAGTCACCCTTGCTGCTGCCTGAAAAAGCTGCTTAGCCTCCCTTGGCACCGAAAAGGAGAACTCCGCCCAGGGCCTGTCGCGATCCACTCTCTGTAACCATAGCCACCTGGTTTGTAGCGCCACATTCGTCCAGGCCAAATCGGGGATGCCAAGTCCACCGGCCCACTTAGGCGTGCAAACCCGGTTCCAGGCCACTGCACAGGCACCTCCGCCTGCATCCGCCTTGCCGGCCCACAAAAATCCTCGGCAAATCTTAACCATCGCGGCGATGGTCTTCGGTGGCAAGCCAAGAGCCAGCATGGAATGGATCGGTATGGCAGACAGCACCGATTGTACCAGTAACACACGACTGCTCTTGGGTAGGGTCGCCGCCTTCCAGTGTGGCAGGCGCATGGCTAATTGATCCACAAGCCCTTGCAGTTGCGCCGCTGTGAGCTTCCTGAGGGAGAGCGGGAGGCCCAGGTATTTGCATGGGAATGCAGCGGCAGGGCACCCAAGTGTGTCACACACAAGGGTCAGCTGCTCCTCAGAGCATTGGATGGGAAGTGCTGCGCTTTTTGCCATGTTGACAAGCAGACCGGCAGCCTGACCGAAGGTGCGCAGGATCAAGTCACAGGCTGCCAAGTCTCTCCGCTCCGGCCTGATGAAGATGGTCACATCATCCGCAAACATGGAAATCCACTGTCGTAGTCCACGACGTGCCAGGGGGGTGAGGATACCAACTGTCATGGCCTTGAGGAACAGCCGATGCAGCGGTTCCATGCACAAGATGAATAGCATTGGGGATACCGGGTCCCCCTGGCGCAGCCCGCATCAGTTGAAGATCGTGTCACCGGGCACCCCATTAACCGCAATCCTCGTGGTCGACGTGGAAAGAATGCCACAAATCCATGCTCGCCATCTTCCTCCAAAGCCCATGTGCTCCAGCACTTCCAGTAGGAACGACCATTGAATGGTGTCGAAGGCCTTAGAGATGTCCAACTTCAAGAGCATCGTGGGCTCCCGCAAAGCGTGCAGGCGCCTAGCCGTACACTGAACCAACATGAAGTTATCATGGAGAGACCGCCTGCTTACAAACGCACTTTGGTGGTTGCCCACGAGATGCGGTAGTTCCGCCGCCAGCCTTGTTGCCAGGACTTTCTCGAAAATCTTAATTGCCCCATGAATGAGGCTCGCCGGTCTGTAGTTCTTAAGCTCCACCGCTCCCATCTTCTTGGGCAGAAGTGTGACTATGGCCTTATTGATTGAAGGCAGCCCCCTCATGTCTCCACGGAAAAAATGGTCCATCGCCCGCATGATTGGTAATATCGATATAGGTTATTCTACAAGATTACTCTATAGATCCATCAGCTCTAAGTAAACTGGGTATAAATCATGCATGTCTAAGGTATGAGTTGCTGATGTTAGAATTTGATTCCATGTGTGAGGGTGAGGATGTAACACAACATGTAACTCCTAATATCCACATGCCTCACCAAAACAATGTCTGGCTAACCCATAATTATGACGTTATCAAACTCATTATAAATATGCATGTAATAATCATTGCCTTGCACACATACAAAGCTTGACAAGGTCTCTCCAGTGATCTAGTTCTAGATTAGGGAATGGCCCGGGCGATGGGATCTGCCCCCTATGTGGGACTGAGGAAACCTCGAATCGCATCTTCTTCTCGTGCGTTTCCACCCAGTTCCTCTGGAGCTGCCTCCGTGAGGTTGTCAGGGGTAGTTGGTATAACACCAACTTCGCAGACCTCCTCGCCGAGGTCCAGGCTTCTTCCCCGTCGGGCTGCCATATTAGGTGGCTGCTCATTGGGGTCCTTGCTTGGACGCTCTGGACCGTGCGTAATAAGCTTGTCATCCAGCGCATGCCTCTTCGACGTGCCACTGACGCAGCATTCAAAATGTGTGGTTATTTGCAGCTCTGGCGGCCGCTCTACATCATTGCCGACCTTCGCGCGATGGCTCTCCGCTAGGCGCCGCCGCCTCCTCCTCCACCACCTAAGCCAGATTAGCTTCTTAGCCACGGTGTATCCGTCTTTGTTTTTCGTTTTCAGGGCTTATTGAGTTGTGCCCTCTGCAGAACCCTCTTGTACTCTATGTTGTGTGACTTTCTTTGTGTGTGTGGGTGAACTCTGTGATGGTTTGCTTTATTTATAAAATGGGGCCAAAGCCTTTTTCGGTAAATGTTTTCCGCCGACCAGCCCGCTGAAACTTCTGCCGGTCGCATCACTCTCACGCGCACGGCATGCACACGCACGCGCACCACATGGGCCTAGCGCCACGCTGGCCTCGAAGGCTCAGGAAAACTGCTCCCCGAGACGTGCATACACGATGGTCCCCGTGCGACGGCCCTCCTTTTTCCTCCCCTTAATTATCGCTTGCCTTATCTCTTACCATTTTTGTACCTCCAGCCCACATCAAGTACTACGCTTCTACAAAAATGTTGCATCTGACTAAGGAAAACGCTACAAGTGATGAATCGAAAAGCTGGAACTGTTGAAAGAAAATAGGAGGGGGCATCAAAGATGCTGGAACCACCGCATATGGGCGTTGCAACCATTGACAAAAAAAACTTCAAGCCTAGATAAAAAAGCTTCAACCGTCAACGGGGGAAGCTTCAACCAGCCACTATCAAACTGAAAAAGTTGCAACCGTTATGAGAAAAGCTTCAACCTTAGGTGGAAAAAGCTTCGATTGTAGATGAAAAAAACTTCAACCAACACGGGGAAAGCTTCAACCTGTGGAAAAAGCTTCAACCGGCATGGAAAAATCTTCAACCGGCATGAGAAAAAGCTTCAACCGATGCACCGTCGGTGAGAGCGGCGACGTGGAGAGTTGCGGCTAGCGGCATGGCAGTGCTGCGACAGACGTGCTATGATGGCGCCTACTAGGTGCTGCAACGATAGAGGCATCGGCGTGCTACAAGACGACAGTGTTTTGTTACAAGGGCGCCGACTTCTTGCTAGACCAATGAGGATGAGTGCATCGACGGCGACGAGGAAAACTGGCAAGCTAGATGGCATCTAGGAGGATCATGGGGCTGCTCGCAACGTATAGGCGCCAACACCAATGCCATGGCTTTGCTTTTTCTAACAAAGCCCTTGGGGAAGAAAGGTATCGTGTGGCTATAATACAACGAATCACATGTCCATGATGCGACCGGCCAAAATTTTGGCTGGCCGACCGACGCGTATCAATGCCCTCTAGATTAAGCACAATTTTACCAAGTACCCCGATCATGAATAAGAGGACACATTCAAACTTAGTAAGTAAGGTGCTTCTATGGTCCTTCTCAGTGCTCCACACTGTACCGGTGCTAAACACGCCACATAGGTAAAATATTTGATGAGCAAGGTATTTAAGAAGGGAGAGGGGAGTTTGATGACCCTAGTAAGTGAAAGAAATATGCCATAGAGGCAATAATAAAGTTGTTATTTATATTTCCTTATAGCATGATAAATATTTATTATTCATGCTAAAATTGTATTAACCGAAAACTTAGTACATGTGTGAATACATAGACAATACATAGTGTCCCTAGTATGCCTCTACTTGACTAGCTCGTTGATCAAAGATGGTTATGTTTTCTAACCATTGACATGTGTTGTCATTTGATGAACGGGATCACATCATTAGGAGAATGATGTGATGGACAAGACCCATCCGTTAGCTTAGCATTATGATCGTTACAGTTTTATTGCTACTGCTTTCTTCATGACTTATACAAGGTGTCTCAGAAGGTGTTTGTTGAGTTGGCATAGATCAAGATTAGGATTTGTCACTCCGAGTATCAGAGAGGTATCTCTGGGCCCTCTCGGTAATACTCATCATATAAGCCTTAAAAGCAATGTGACTAATGAGTTAGTTGCGGGATGAAGCATTACGGAACGAGTAAAGAGACTTTCCGCTAACGAGATTGAACTAGGTATGATGATACCGACGATCGAATCTCGGACAAGTAACATACCGAAGACAAGGGGAACAACGTATGTTGTTGTGCGGTTTGACCGATAAAGATCTTCGTAGAATATGTAGGAGCCAACATGAGCATCCAGGTTCCGCTATTGGTTATTGATCGAAGATGTGTCTCGATCATGTCTAATCATTCTTGAACCCGTAGGGTCCGCACGCTTAACGTTCGATGACGATTTGTATTAAGAGTTATGTGTTTTTTATGACCGAAGTTTGTGTGGAGTCCCGAATGAGATCGCGGACATGACGAGGAGTCTCTAAATGGTCTAGACATAAAGAATGATATATTGCACAAAGGTATTCGGACACCGGAATAGTGTCGGGACGTATCAAATAAGTTTCGGAGTACTGGGAGGTTACCGGAACCCCCCGGGGGACTAATGGGCCTTCATGGGCCTTAGTGGAAGAGAGGAGGCGGCGGCCAGGTGGAGGCGTCCCCCGCAAGCCCAAACCGAATTGGACTAGGGGTGGGGGCGCGGCCCCCCTTTCCTTCTTCTGCTCCACCTCTTTCCCCTTCTCCCCTTCTTGGAATAGGAAAGGGAGACCAACTAGGATTGGGAATCCTAGTTGGACTCCCCCTTGGTGCGCACCCTCTAGGCCGCCGGCCTCCTCCACTCCTCCTTTATATACGGGGGCAGCGGGCACCCCAAAGCACATCAATTGTTCTTTGCCGTGTGCGGTGCTCCCCTCCATAGTTTACCACCTCGATCATAGCGTCGTAGTGCTTAGGAAAAGCCCTACGTGGATCACATCATCAACATTGTCGCCATGCCGTCGTGCTGACGGAACTCTTCCTCGCCCTCTACTGGATCAAGAGTTCAAGGGACGTCATCGAGCTAAACGTGTGCTAAACACGGAGGTGCCATACGTTCGATACTTGGATCGGTTGGATCGTGAAGACATTCAATTACATCAACCACGTTAACTAACGCTTCCGCTTTCGGTCTATGAGGGTACGTGGACACACTCTGCCCCTCTCGTTGTTTTGCATCTCCTAGATAGATATTGCATGATCGTAGGACTTTTTTTGAAATTGCATGCTACGTTCCCCCACAGTGGCATCAGAGCCAGGTCTATGCGTAGATGATATGCACGAGTAGAACACAAAGAGTTGTCGGCGATAATAGTCATACTGCTTACCACCAACGTCTTACTTTTATTCGACGGTATTGTTGGATGAAGCGGGCCGTACCAAAATTACATGACCGCGTTCATGAGACTGGTTCTACCGACATGCTTTGCACATAGGTGGCTGGCGGGTGTCTGTTTCTCCAACTTTAATTCAATCGAGTTTGACTATGGCTGGTCCTTGTTGCAGATCAAAACAACACACTTGACAAAAAATCATTGTGGTTTTGATGCGTAGGTAAGAACGGTTCTTGCTAGAAGCCCGTAGCAGCCTCATAAAACTTGCATCAATAAAGTAGAGGACATCTAACTTGTTTTTGCAGGGCTTGTTGTGATGTGATATGGTCAAGACATGATGTGATATAAATTTTTGTATGAGATGATCATGTTTTGTAACAGAGTTACCAGCAACTGGCAGGAGCCATGTGGTTGTCACTTTATTGTATGAAATGCAATTGCCATGTAATTGCTTTACTTTATCACTAAGCGGTAGCGATAGTCGTAGTAGCAATAGTTGGCGAGACGTCAACGATGCTACGGTGGAGATCAAGGTGTCAAGCCGGTGACGATGGGGATCATGACGATGCTTTGGTGATAGAGAACATGAGCACGAGATGATGATGGCCATATCATGTCACATATTTTGATTGCATGTCATGTTTATCTTTTATGCATCTTATTGTGCTTAGTACGACGGTAGCATTATAAGATGATCCCTCACTAAATTTCAAGGTATAAGTGTTCTCTCTGAGTATGCACCGCTGCTACAGTTCGTCGTGCCGAGACACCACGTGATGACCGGGTGTGATAAGCTATACGTTCACATACAACAGGTGCAAGCCAGTTTTGCACGTGCAGAATACTCGGTTTAAACTTGACGAGCCTAGCATATGTAGATATGGCCTCGGAACACTGAGACCGAAAGGTCGAACGTGAATCATGTAGTAGATATGATCAACATAGAGATGTTCACCATTGAAAACTACTCCATCTCACGTGATGATCGGACATGGTTTAGTTGATTTGGATCATGTGATCATTTAGATGATTAGAGGAATGTCTATCTAAGTGGGAGTTCTTTAGTAATATGATTAACTAGACTTTAATTTATCATGAACTTAGTCCTGATAGTTTTTGCATATCTATGTTTTTGTAGATCAATGGCTCGTGCTACCGTTCCCTTGAATTTTAATGCGTTCCTAGAGAAAGCTAAGTTGAAAGATGATGGTAGCAATTACACAGACTGGGTCCGTAACTTGACGATTATCCTCATTGTTGCATAGAAGAATTATGTCCTCGAAGCACCGCTAGGTGCAAGGCCTTCTGCAGGAGCAACTACGGATGTTCTGAACGTCTGGCTGACTAAAGCAGATGACTACTCGATAGTTCAATATGCCATGCTTTACAACTTAGAATCGGGACTTCAAAGACGTTTTGAACGTCATGGAGCATATGAGATGTTCCAAGAGTTGAAGTTAATATTTCAAGCAAATGCCCGAGTTGAGAGATATGAAGTCTCCAACAAGTTCTATAGCTGCAAAATGGAGGAGAATAGTTCTGTCAGTGAACACATACTCAGAATGTTTGGGTACCATAACCACTTGACTCAGCTGGGAGTTAATCTTCCTGATGATAGTGTTATTGACTGAGTTCTTCAATCGCTGCCACCAAGCTATAAAGGCTCCGTGATGAACTATAATATGCAAGGGATGACGAAAACGATTCCCGAGCTCTTCGCAATGCTAAAGGTTGCGAAGGTAGAAATCAAGAAGGAGCATCAAGTGTTGATGGTTAACAAGACCACTAGTTTCAAGAAAAAGGGTAAAGGGAAGAAGGGGAACTTCAATAAGAATAGCAAGCAAGTTGCTACTCCCGGGAAGAAACCCAAGTCTGGACCTAAGCCTGAAACTGAGTGCTTCTACTGCAAAGGGACTGGTCACTGGAAGCGGAACTACCCCAAGTATTTGGCGGATAAGAAGGATGGAAAAGTGAAAGGTATATTTGATATACATGTTATTGATGTGTACCTTACTAATGCTTGTAGTAGCGTCTGGGTATTTGATACTGGTTCTGTTGCTCATATTTGCAAATTGAAACAGAGGCTACGGATTAAACGAAGATTGGTTAAGGACGCGGTGAAGATGTGCGTCGGAAATGGTTCCAAGGTCGATGTGATCGCCGTCGGCATGCTACCTCTACATCTACCTTCGGTATTAGTTTTAGACCTGAATAATTGTTATTTGGTGCCAACGTTCAGCATGAACATTATATCTGGATCTTGTTTGATGCGAGACAGTTATTCATTTAAATCAGAGAATAATGGTTGTTCTATTTATATGAGTAATATCTTTTATGGTCATGCACCCTTGTTGAGTGGTCTATTTTTGTTGAATCTCAATCGTGGTGATACACATGTTCATAATATTGAATCCAAAACATGCAAAGTTGATAACGATAGTGCAACCTATTTGTGGCACTGCCGTTTAGGACATATTGGTGTAAAGCGCATGAAGAAACTCCATGCTGATGGACTTTTGGAATCACTTGATTATGAATCACTTGGTGCTTGCGAACCCTGTCTCATGGGCAAGATGACTAAAACTCCGTTCTCCGGAATAATGGAACGAGCTAATGACTTATTGGAAATAATGCATTCCGATGTATGCGGTCCAATGAGTATTGAGGCTCATGGCGGGTATCGTTATTTTCTGACCTTCACAGATGATTTGAGCAGATATGGGTATGTCTACTTAATGAAACATAAGTCTGAAAGATTTGAAAAGTTCAAAGAATTTCAGAGTGAACTGGAGAATTGTAACAAGAAAATAAAGTTTCTATGATCTGATCGTGGAGGCGAAAATTTGAGCTACGAGTTTGGTCTTCATTTGAAACAGTGTGGAATAGTTTCGCAACTCACGCCACCTGGAACACCACAGCATAATGGTGTGTCCGAACATCGTAGTCATACTTTATTGGATATGGTGCGATCTATGATGTCTCATACTGATGTACCGCTATCGTTTTGGGGTTATGCTTTAGAGATGGCTGCATTCACGTTAAATAGGGCACCATCAAAATCCGTTGAGATGACACCATATGAACTGGGGTTTGGCAAGAAACCCAAGTTGTTGTTTCTTAAAGTTTGGGGCTATGATGCTTATGTGAAAAAGCTTCAACCTGATAAGCTCGAACCCAAATCGGAGAAGTGCGTCTTCATAGGATACCCAGAGGAAGATGTTGGGTACACCTTCTATCACAGATCCGAAGGTAAGATATTCGTTGCTAAGAATGGATCCTTTCTAGAGAAGGAGTTTCTCTCGAAAGAAGTGAGTGGGAGGAAAGTAGAACTTGATGAGGTAATTGTACCTTCTCCCGAATTGGAAAGTAGTTCATCACAGAAATCAGTCCCAGTGATTCCTACACCAATTAGTGAAGAAGCTAACGATGATTATCACGAAACTTCAGATCAAGTCACTACCGAACCTTGTAGGTTATCCAGAGTACGATCCACACCAGAGTGGTATGGTAATCCTATTCTGGAAGTCATGTTACTAGACCATGATCAGGGCCGGTCCTGAGATTTTGGGGGCCCGGGGCGAATGTAAAATTTGGGGGCCCTTAATATAAACATCAAATGCATATTATCTTCAAATTTTCTTGTAAGATTCTTCAATGTAAAGTGACTTATGATTGTGTCGATGTTGAAGTCAATGTCATCCACTTCTCGATGCATAATTGTCACGCCCAATATGCGACCCTATCCAAAAGGAACTCGAAGGTCCCACCAAGGATAGGCCCGCATATTGAAACGCTTTTGCAAGGTGGATATCATTACATCAACATTACATAATAGATGGGGATACATACAAGGGGCATACAATGCCACACGAATACAACACCACAATACATCAGAGCACCATCTGACTATGGATGAAACACAAACAGAAACTCAAACGACATCCACCCTGCTAGCCCAGGCTGCCGACCTGGAACCTATCCCCTGATCGAAGAAGAAGCAGAAGAAGAACTCAAAGCAAGTAAACATCACTCTCACGTCAAGATCATCGCGAAACTTGTACCTGCAACTGTTGTTGTAGTAATCTGTGAGCCACGAGGACTCAGCAATCCCATTACCATGGGTATCAAGACTAGCAAAGCTTAAAGGGAAAGGAAGGGGTAAAGTGGTGAGGTTGCAGCAGCGACTAAGCAAATATGGTGGCTAACATACACAACTAAGGGCGAGAAGAGAACAAGCGGAACGGTCGTGAAGCTAGCAATGATCAAGAGATGATCCTGAACACCTACTTACGTCAATCATAACATAGAAACCGTGTTCACTTCCCGGACTCCGCCGAAAAGAGATCATCATGGCTACACACACGGTTGATGCGTTTTAATTCGGATCTGGTGTCAAGTTGTCTACAACCGTACATTAACAAATTCCCATCTGCCTATAACCGCAGGCACGGCTTTCGAAAGATTATACCCTGCAGGGGTGTCCCAACTTAGCCCATGATAAGCTCTCGCGATCAACGAAGGATATACCTTCTCCCAAGAAGACCCGATCAGACTCAGAATCCCGGTTTACAAGACATTTCGACAATGGTAAAACAAGACCAGCAAAGCCTCCCGCTGTGCCGACAAATCCCGATAGGAGCTGCACATATCTCGTTCTCAGGGCACCTCGGATGAGCCAGACGTCGGGTTGGCATAGACCCTGATTGCCCAGGGGGCGCCGGACATCGCTCGGTTTGGACCAACACTTAGACAAGCACTGGCCCGGGGGGGGGGGGGGGAAAATTAAGATGACCCTCAAGAGCACGACTCCCAAGGGAAAAAGGGCTAGGTGAGGCAAATGGTAAAACCAAGGTTGGGCCTTGCTGGAGGAGTTTTATTCAAAGCGAACTGTCAAGGGGGTCCCATAAATCACCCAACCGCGTAAGGAACGTAAAATCCGGGAACATAACACCGGTATGACGGAAACTAGGGCGGCAAGAGTGGAACAAAACACCAGGCATAAGGCCGAGTCTTCCACCCTTTACCAAATATATAGATGCATTAATAATATAAGAGATATTGTGATATCCCAACATAATCCTGTCCACCATGGAGCAATCTTCAAACTTCACCTGCAACTAGCAACGCTATAAGAGGGGCTGAGCAAAGCGGTAACATAGCCAAACAACGGTTTGCTAGGAAGGGTGTCAAAGGTTAGAGGTTTATGGCAATTTGGGATGGCTTGAAGAACAAGTGATAGGTAGCGCAGCATAGCGATAGAACGAAGCAACTAGCATAGCAATGATAGTAGTGAGATCCAGGGTAGTGGTCATCTTGCCTGAAATCCCGCAAGGAAGAAGAACGAGTCCATGAAGAAGACGAACGGATGAAGCCGAACCAAGCGTAGACGAACGAATCCTCACGATCGCAACAAAACGGGAACTATCGAGAAGAAGCACACGACATGGTAAACACACCACACATGAACAAGGCATGATGCACAACCAAGCATGATGCATGCAAGGCTACATGAAGCTACTCATGGCAAGAGACGATGCAAACAAGAGCAACACATCAAAGCAAGTTTAAATGAGACCGGGAACAACATATAACAATTCCGGTAAGTCCTGATATGCAAATTTTGAAATTGGTCCAGATCTGAATAAACCTTGTGTTCAAGTTGTTAAACAGCAAGTTAAGATGCACCAAGATGATCTACACGAGATTCTAGTCAAGTTACATATAAAGTTCATTTAATTCGGAGTTTCGGCCTAGAAGATATGAGCAAAACAAGTAAAACATGGCATTGATGCAAAATGCATACAAACATCAAGCAAACACACCAAAACAAGGATGCAACATGATAATATGAAGCTACATGCAAAACTGGGCAAGTTTCATATAGAGCACACTCAAAACGGAGCAACGGGTCAACACATACACTATACAAGGCATGACAACACTCTGTCCAAAACAGCAAGTAGGCATATTGCAAGCATCAAAACAACATGCTACAGTACCACAATATGAAAACAAAAGGCATGGTCATGAAGTACATGTAAAGCATAACAAAACATGAACACCGAGCTATCTCCAGAAATCACTAGAACATGCTCAAACACACATGGCAAGATTGCAAATAATAACAGTTTCAGACTTATCAGGAAATAACATCAGGTTGCAATGTTTAGAGCTATCAAACAACATGTTACAGGAACTTATCATGGCAAAAAAAGCATGGCATGAATCTACTAATAGCATAGAACAAAAGTCCCTTACTGACCATGAGCCAAAAAGGATCAGAAGATATGATGGCACCCATGTAAACATGGCAAGTTATAAGACAGATTCATACATGGCAGGAACAACAATAAGTAGGCATGTTGGTGAGCTTGAACCACTCACCACAAAGCAATACATGGCATGGCAAGGCAACCAACAGTAAGAAGACATGTTTATGAAGCTAAGCATGGCAAGATCAAGTTCATAGGGTGCATGGATAACTAACAACAATCATGACAACATTGAACTTCATGTTAACACGCTGACAGCAACATCATTTAGCAAGTTTGGAGCAAGATATGAACAATCTACAACAAGCTATAAATGCAACCAGGGGCATGGATGGATAGCTCATAACCATATGTTCAAAACATCATTACTGAAGTATCTCAAAATAAGCATGGATCTCTCTGTAGCATCAAGTTTACATGGCATAAAAATAACAGCAGAGCAGGGACTGAAATCAGCAACATCACGAGGCCTAGTTTACATGCTTGTGCTAGTCACCAAATTAATCACAAAAATACATGGCATACACCTCTGTAAAGATGGCATGGCATAGTTCAAGACATATGTAGGGCTCAAGTTCATAAGATGCACACATCAATCATGGCAAAAATGACAAATCATCAAGTTGTAACAGTTTCAGCAGATTAACAGCAACATGCACTCTTGCAACGATGATTCGGGCATCAAGATGTGCTCAAATGAAAATGATGCAATGGAATGAAATGAAGTACTCGTTGAGGCGAACAATTTGACATATTACACGCACAGAACGGAGCTACGGATGCAGAGATACGATGCGATGAACATGGCATGATAATGTCAAAATAAATCGGGGACTTAGTCATATTTCGAGAACAACCTTCGTGGATTCAGATCTGAAGTTCGCCGGAGTTCTTGCCGGAGAGGAGGGAGGCGGCCGGAGTTGGAGGAGGGGAGGCCGGATCAGGCAAGGAGGAAGTCGGTGGGGGCGCGAAACGGTGTCGGGGAGGTCGGGGACGGACGGATCCGGTCCGGCCCGACCGGATCCGCGGCGACGGCGGAGGACGACGGAGCTCCGACGAGAAGCCGGGCGACGCGGGGCGTGGTGCTCCGGCGAGCCGGGCAGCGCGAGGGCGCGAGCGGAGGAGGCCAACGCGGGGCACGACACGGAGGCGACCGGGGGCGGCGGCCGCGGGAGCGGGCGGCGGCGGGCGGCGCCAGGACGGCGGGCCGCGGAGGGCGAGCCCGGCCGGCGGCGGCGCGGGGAGCCGGTCGGGGCGGCGGCGCCTCAGGCGCGGAGGCGGCGGCGGGCGGGCCGCGCGGGCCCAGCTCGGGCCCCGCGGGCCGGCGGCGGTGGGAGGCGACGAACGCCACGTGGCGTGCTGCGGTTGGGCGAGGGCGAGGGCGGACATGTCCGTCGGCGGGCGGATGTGTCCGGCGGCAGAGAGAGAGCGAGGCTAGGGTTTGGACTGTGCGAAAAAATCCGGGAGGGAGCACATATTTATAGATTCTGGGAGCTAGGAGAGTCCAAATGAGGCACGGTTTTCGCCCACACGATCATGATCGAACGACCGAGAGCATGGAGGGGGTTAGGATGGGTTTTGGGCCACTTTGGAAGGGGTGTTGGGCTGTAAAGAGAAAGGGGCTTTGCGGGCTACGCGGTTAACCATTGGAGTATCAAACGAACTCCAAATGACACGAAACTTGACAGGCGGTCTACCGGTGCTATACCAAGGCCGCTTGGCAAGACTCGGTCCATTCCGAGAACGTTTAACACCCGCTCACGAAGAGAGGCAAGAAGGGGACACAGGAGGGCATAGGAGTGCCGGATTGCAAAACGGACAACGGGGAAAACGCTCGGATGCATGAGACGAACACATATGCAATGTAATGCACATGATGACATGACTATGCAACACACAAGCAAAAGACATGGCAACGACGGTGAATCACTGACAGACATCTGGCGCATCGAATCCGGGGCGTTACAACACTCCTCCACTAACAAGAGATCTCATCCCGAGATCTTAGGACCGAGACGGAAGGGAAAAGGGATGATGTGAAACAAGAACTCAAGAGAATAAGCAAAGAATCGAGAGCACTCGAGAAGAAGAGAGGAATGACGAGAATGACGAGAATCGAAACCTCACGGAATCAGATAGACTCTGAAACCACTCCGGTTAGAACGAGATAAGAAAGGAATAAGACAGAAAGGATTTATGCAGCACACCGGCTGAAAATGGAAGGAAAAGAACATGAACTTAAGGGGCTGGAATGATACCTGATGAAGACATGAGACAAAACCTCCGGAAAGAATTAAAAGAGTTGAATGAAAAGAACGGAGAAGAAAATGACAACTTGTGCCACAAATGAAATAGAAAGCAACCTTAGAAGAAAAGATTGAATGGAGTTGTTGAGAAAATTCAACAACGAAAAGAATAAGCTTGTTGTGGGCTTATGGATAACATCTCAGAAATTAAGAGGTGATAACCGACCACAAACGGAAATGATTGGATAGATGAGAGGAATAAAGAAATGCAAAACTCCACTTCAAAAGAAAAGGAAGAATTATTTGCGCTTCGAGACGCGAGAAGAAAAGATACTTGAACTCCGCCAACAAGATCTTGATGAACTCCTGAAGAATGAATTAAATCATGAAGATCCACCATGAAGAACTCCGGTAACAAAAGGATTGTGAGATAGTTGAAGGATGAAACAATAAGGCGAGCCTTGCGATGATTTAGATGGAGGTTCCGACGAAATGGCTGAGGAAATGGAACTTCGGAAAAGAAAAGATGAAAACACTTGGAACTAGAATTTATTCATCAAGAACAAACTCCAAAGGAAAGGATTACTCACTTGGATGAAATAAGAATAAGATTTATTGTATGCTTATCCTTGATCAAATTAAACTGATGACAAACAATGGATTTTGCATACTACTTATTCTTCTTGAAAGGGATTAAGGGGAATATGGCGCAAAATTAGAGAAAGTCTTCATGAACCACCGGTAGGATTGGAAAGAACGAATGGATTGATACGATAACAAAGGAAAAGAATCTGAATGAACCGCCGTAAGAATTAGAAAATGATTGATGAAAGAGAATGAATCACCGGAAAGAATTAGAAGAACCAATATGCTCGAGGGGATTTAGATGCAAAAGAATGAAGAGATAATGAGCTGATTAAAGAACACTTGAACGAAGCACCGGGATAAATGGATAACGGTAGCTGAAATGTGAGGACGAAGAATTCTTATGGAACGATGGCCTCCGAAAAACAACTCCTGACTTACTCCGGATGGTAAGAAAAGGAATCTTTGACAAACGGAATAATTCGAGAGGGTAACAAGAAGCTAGACCCACGAATCTTCGAGAGAACGGGCAAGATTTAGAGGAAAACTCATCTTTGGTCTTCAAAGCTGAGAAAGACGACGAGAAACACCACCGAAATTGTTGAGAAACTCCGGAATAATGAAAAAGAGGAAAGGTTGAACCAACAAAGAAAAGAATTGAAGTCGATCTTGAAAAGTCATCTGACTGATGAAATCCATTCTTACGTCACACTTGAAAAGAATTGAGAATAACTCCGGGGGAAATTAGAAGAGTCAGGTAAGATCCTGGAAAAAGACCTATGGGTTAGGGCCCACTGAAGAGAAAAACAACATTGGAATGGATGTTGAACAAATAGATGATGCACCAGAACAATTGAGATATTTGAATGAGGTGGCAACCTCGAATTAATTGGAACACAGACGAATCTCCTGAAATGTCCTGAACACTCCGAAAGGATAAACTGGCGAGAGGCGAACGAGCAAGGGGAAACATTTGATCCGAGGAAAAGAATGTGATCAACCCGAAAAACTTGAATTGGTTTCACCGGAAAAGAGATGAAGAATGTCAAACAAAAGAGAATTCACCAGTTGAAACAATTGAGGGAAGACTGAAAAGGCTTTGCACGAATGAAATTCATGCTCGAAACATACTCAAACTCCGGGAAGAAAAAGGGTGGCAGGGCGGGAAAACAAAGGCAACTTGGAAGGGGAAACCGACGAATAACTTCAAGAGGAAAACACCGGTATGAAATCATTGAGGAAAGAAAGCAAAGACTTCGCACGAGTAGGATGGATACTCGATTACGGACTCCGGTTCCGAGAAGAAGAAGGGTGGGCGGGTGGGAAAAGAAAACAACTGAGGATTGAATGAAAAGATGAAGAGGCTCAAGTCGACTTGACGAGAAATGCACCGAATCAAAAGAGCTGAGAACCAACGATCAGAAAATCAACTGCATGATCCTAAAGAAAGTTTGAAGGGAAGAGGAGTAGTTCAAAACACCTACGTCAAGATTCCTTACCAGAGTGACGAAGGGGCTGAGGAGTAAAGAGAATTCCTACTCTCCGATATAACTAGACTCCGAAAATAGTTTTCTTCTAGACTCGACAACGGCCAAACTACACGATCAATCAAGGGGGCTCCTAGGGTCGGTCGAGGCTCTGATACCAACTTGTCACGCCCAATATGAGACCCTGTCCAAAAGGAACTCGAAGGTCCCACCAAGGATAGACCCGCATATTGAAACGCTTTTGCAAGGTGGATATCATTACATCAACATTACATAATAGATGGGGATACATACAAGGGGCATACAATGCCACACGAATACAACATCACAATACATCAGAGCACCATCCGACTACGGATGAAACACAAACAGAAACTCAAATGACACCCACCCTTGTAGCCCAGGCTGCCGACCTGGAACCTATCCCCTGATCGAAGAAGAAGCAGAAGAAGAACTCAAAGCAAGCAAACATCACTCTCGCGTCAAGATCATCGCGAAACCTGTACCTGCAACTGTTGTTGTAGTAATCTGTGAGCCACGAGGACTCAGCAATCCCATTACCATGGGTATCAAGACTAGCAAAGCTTAAAGGGAAAGGAAGGGGTAAAGTGGTGAGGTTGCAGCAGCGACTAAGCAAATATGGTGGCTAGAATACGCAAATAAGGGCGAGAAGAGAACAAGCGGAATGGTCGTGAAGCTAGCAATGATCAAGAGATGATCCTGAACACCTATTTACGTCAATCGTAACACAGAAACCGTGTTCACTTCCCGGACTCCGCCGAAAAGAGACCATCACGGCTACACACACGGTTGATGCGTTTTAATTCGGATCTGGTGTCAAGTTGTCTACAACCGAACATTAACAAATTCCCATCTGCCTATAACCGCAGGCACGGCTTTCGAAAGATTATACCCTGCAGGGGTGTCCCAACTTAGCCCATGATAAGCTCTCGCGATCAACAAAGGATATACCTTCTCCCAGGAAGACCCGATCAGACTCGGAATCCCGGTTTACAAGACATTTCGACAATGGTAAAACAAGACCAGCAAAGCCTCCCGCTGTGCCAACAAATCCCGATAGGAGCTGCACATATCTCGTTCTCAGGGCACATCGGATGAGCCAGACGTCGGGTTGGCATAGACCCTGATTGCCCAGGGGGCGCCGGACATCGCTCGGTTTGGACCAACACTTAGACAAGCACTGGCCCGGGGGGTAAAATTAAGATGACCCTCAAGAGCGCGACTCCCAAGGGAAAAAGGGCTAGGTGAGGCAAATGGTAAAACCAAGGTTGGGCCTTGCTGGAGGAGTTTTATTCAAAGCGAACTGTCAAGGGGGTCCCATAAATCACCCAACCGCGTAAGGAACGCAAAATCCGGGAACATAACACCGGTATGAAGGAAACTAGGGCGGCAAGAGTGGAACAAAACACCAGGCATAAGGCCGAGTCTTCCACCCTTTACCAAATATATAGATGCATTAATAATATAAGAGATATTGTGATATCCCAACATAATCCTGTCCACCATGGAGCAATCTTCAAACTTCACCTGCAACTAGCAACGCTATAAGAGGGGCTGAGCAAAGCGGTAACATAGCCAAACAACGGTTTTCTAGGAAGGGTGTCAAAGGTTAGAGGTTTATGGCAATTTGGGATGGCTTGAAGAACAAGTGATAGGTAGCGCAGCATAGCGATAGAACGAAGCAACTAGCATAGCAATGATAGTAGTGAAATTCAGGGTAGCGGTCATCTTGCCTGAAATCCCGCAAGGAAGAAGAACGAGTCCATGAAGAAGACGAACGGATGAAGCCGAACCAAGCGTAGACGAACGAATCCTCACGATCGCAACGAAACAGGAACTATCGAGAAGAAGCACACGACATGGTAAACACACCACACATGAACAAGGCATGATGCACAACCAAGCATGATGCATGACAAGGCTACATGAAGCTACTCATGGCAAGAGACGATGCAAACAAGAGCAACACATCAAAGCAAGTTTAAATGAGGCCGGGAACAACATATAACAATTCCGGTAAGTCCTCATATGCAAATTTCGAAATTGGTCCAGATCTGAATAAACCTTGTGTTCAAGTTGTTAAACAGCAAGTTAAGATGCACCAAGATGATCTACACGAGATTCTAGTCAAGTTACATATAAAGTTCATTTAATTCGGAGTTTCGGCCTAGAAGATATGAGCAAAACAAGTAAAACATGGCATTGATGCAAAATGCATACAAACATCAAGCAAACACACCAAAACAAGGATGCAACATGATAATATGAAGCTACATGCAAAACTAGGCAAGTTTCATATAGAGCACACTCAAAACGGAGCAACGGTTCAAGACATACACTCTATACAAGGCATGACAACAATATGTCCAAAACAACAAGTAGGCATATTGCAAGCATCAAAACAACATGCTACAGTACCACAATATGAAAACAAAAGGCATGGTCATGAAGTACATGTAAAGCATAACAAAACATGAACACCGAGCTATCTCCAGAAATCACTAGAACATGCTCAAACACACATGGCAAGATTGCAAATAATAACAGTTTCAGACTTATGAGGAAATAATATCAGGTTGCAATGTTTAGAGCTATCAAACAACATGTTACAGGAACTTATCATGGAAAAAAAAGGCATGGCATGAATCTACTAATAGCATAGAACAAAAGTCCCTTACTGACCATGAGCCAAAAAGGATCAGAAGATATGATGGCACCCATATAAACATGGCAAGTTATAAGACAGATTCATACATGGCAGGAACAACAATAAGTAGGCATGTTGGTGAGCTTGAACCACTCACCACAGAGCAATACATGGCATGGCAAGGCAACCAATAGTAAGAAGACATGTTTATGAAGCTAAGCATGGCAAGATCAAGTTCATAGGGTGCATGGATAACTAACAACAATCATGGCAACATTGAAGTTCATGTTAACAGGCTGATAGCAACATCATTTAGCAAGTTTGGAGCAACATATGAACAATCTACAGCAAGCTATAAATGCAACCAGGGGCATGGATGGATAGCTCATAACCATATGTTTAAAACATCCTTACTGAAGTATCTCAAAATAAGCATGGATGTCTCTGTAGCATCAAGTTTACATGGCATAAAAATAACAGCAGAGCAGGGACTGAAATCAGCAACATCACGAGGCCTAGTTTACATGCTTGTGCTAGTCACCAAATTAATCAAAAAAATACATAGCATACACCTCTGTAAATATGGCATGGCATAGTTAAAGACATATGTAGGGCTCAAGTTCATAAGATGCACACATCAATCATGGCAAAAATGACAAATCATCAAGTTGTAACAGTTTCAGCAGATTAACAGCAACATGCACTCTTGCAACGATGATTCGGGCATCAGGATGAGCTCAAATGAAAATGACGCAATGGAATGAAATGAAGTACTCGTTGAGGTGAACAATTTGACATATTACACGCACAAAACGGAGCTACGGATGCAGAGATATGATGCGATGAACATGGCATGATAATGTCAAAATAAATCGGGGACGTGGGAGGCGGCGAACACCATGTGGCGCGCTGCGGTTGGGCGAGGGCGAGGGCGGACATGTCCGTCGGCGGAGAGAGAGCGAGGCTAGGGTTTGGACTGCGCGAAAAAATCCGGGAGGGAGCACATATTTATAGACTCTGGGAGCTAGGAGAGTCCAAATGATGCATGGTTTTCGCCCACACGATCGTGATCGAACGACCGAGAGCATGGAGGGGGTTAGGATGGGTTTTGGGCCACTTTGGAAGGGGTGTTGGGCTGCAAAGAGAAAGGGGCTTTGCGGGCTACGCGGTTAACCGTTGGAGTATCAAACGAACTCCAAATGACACAAAACTTGACAGGCGGTCTACCGGTGCTATACCAAGGCCGCTTGGCAAGACTCGGTCCATTCCGAGAACGTTTAACACCCTCTCACGAAGAGAGGCAAGAAGGGGACGCCGGAGGGCATAGGAGTGCCGGATTGCAAAACGGACAACGGGGAAAAAGCTCGGATGCATGAGACGAACACGTATGCAATGCAATGCACATGATGACATGAAAATATGCAACACGCAAGCAAAAGACATGGCAACGATGGCGAATCACTGACAGACATCTGGCGCATCGAATCCGGGGCGTTACAATAATGTTGCCTAACCATTTAAGCTCTTTTAGGCATTGTTTATCCCAAATGGTTCAACAATAATTTCAAAATTTATAAGCTTTTCTTTATCTAAGATGGAACAGTCACATGCACAGTAATCCGAATAAATCTTTAAACACTGTGAATTTTTTAAATCCTTTATTTCAGTGAAGTGATTCATATCAACTAAAGAAAACAGATATTTAACATGAAAGTCCTTCTCAGCTTCAAGAATTTTATTTTGGCACTTGAAATTGTAGGGAATAGTGCTTTTTCTTTTTGCCGGGAATAGGGAATAGTAATATGACATACAGTACCTCAAATTGATTAGATCAGCATCAATCATTGGACGCTCGGCGATGATGTGATGTGAATTTTTGGCGGCACACACTCGGTGATGTACGTGTGCGCCCCACTCCGGCAGTGCCAATTTTCAGGGCTAGGCGATGTTCTTGCTGCGTCGTCATCGTGTACAGCACGTCGAGACCAATCAGCCCTCCGATTCTTATTTTCAATAGGCTCTACGACTTGGGAACTAGGGTTTGGAGCCTGCAGAGAGCGGAAAATATAGGAAATTATGGAATAAATCACGTCACACGATTGTTTTTATTTTTGAGGGAGATTGTCTCACGGTAGTAAGGAATAAACAGAACGAAAGGACGTGATTTACGTGTGTTACAATGATTTGTTTCCTCATAATCGTACGCTGATTTACGTGCGTACTGCCATCCCTTCCTTTCTGGACCTGGGCTGCTTCCTTTTTTACGTGAAGCTATGGCCAATGGGCTACTTACCTTTATACGTACACTACACCTGGGAGGGCCCCCCTAGATCTCGGGGGCCCGGGGCGGCCGCCCCCTGCCCCCCCTCAGGGCTGGCCCTGACCATGATGAACCTACGAACTATGAGGAAGCGATGATGAGCCCATATTCCGCGAAATGGCTTGAGGCCATGAAATCTGAGATGGGATCCATGTATGAGAACAAAGTGTGGACATTGGTGGACTTGCCCGATGATCGGCAAGCCATAGAAAATAAATGGATCTTCAAGAAGAAGACTGACGCTAACGGTAATGTTACTGTCTACAAAGCTCGACTTGTTGTGAAAGCTTTTCAACAAGTTCATAGAGTTGACAACGATGAGACCTTCTCACCCGTAGCGATGCTTAAGTCTGTCTGAATCATGTTAGCAATTGCCGCATTTTATGATTATGAAATTTGGCAAATGGATGTCAAAACTGCAGTCCTTAATGGATTTCTTAAAGAGGAGTCATATATGATGCAACTAGAATGTTTTGTCGATCCAAAGGGTGCTAACAAAGTGTGCAAGCTCCAGCGATCCATTTATGGACTGGTGCAAGCCTCTCGGAGTTGGAATATACGCTTTGATAATGTGATCAAAGCATATGGTTTTATACAGACTTTTGGAGAAGTATGTATTTACAAGAAAGTGAGTGGGAGCTCTGTAGCATCTCTAATATTATATGTGGATGCCATATTGTTGATTGGAAAT
Organism: Triticum aestivum; assembly: GCF_018294505.1. Lineage (NCBI taxonomy): Eukaryota > Viridiplantae > Streptophyta > Magnoliopsida > Poales > Poaceae > Triticum > Triticum aestivum. The sequence continues at coordinate 396,332,377 of NC_057801.1, read as the reverse complement.
AGTACATAATTTCTAGATAGCATAAAAGGATACTTGAATAATAATTTTTCAATGAAAGACCTCGGTGAAGCTGCTTACATATTGGGCATCAAGATCTATAGAGATAGATCAAGACACTTAATTGGACTTTCACAAAGCACATACCTTGATAAAGTTTTGAAGAAGTTCAAAATGGATCAGTCAAATAAAGGGTTCTTGCCTGTGTTACAAGGTGTGAAGTTGAGTCAGACTCAATGCCCGACCACTTCAGAAGATAGAAAAAAAATGAAAGTCATTCCCTATGCTTCAGCCATAGGTTCTATCATGTATGAAATGTTGTGTACCAGACCTAATGCGTGCCTTGCTATAAGTATAGCAGGGAGGTACCAAAGTAATCTAGGAGTGGATCACTTGACAGTAGTCAAGAACTTCCTGAAATACCTGAAAAGGACTAAGGATGTGTTTCTCGTTTATGGAGGTGAAAAAGATCTTGTCATAAATGGTTACGTCGATGCAAGCTTTGACACCGACCGGGATGACTCTAAGTCGCAATTCGGATACGTATTTATATTGAATGGTGGAGCTGTCAGTTGGTGCGGTTCCAAGCAGAGCGTCATGGTGGGATCTATGTGTGAAGCAAAGTACATAGCTACTTCGGAAGCAGCAAATGAAGGAGTATGGATGAAGGAGTTCATATCCGATCTAGGTGTTATACCTAGTGCATCGGGTCTAATGAAATTTTTTATGACAATACTGGTGCAATTGCCTTGGCAAAGGAATCCAGATTTCACAAGAGAACCAAACACATCAAGAGACGCTTCAATTCCATCCGTAATCAAGTCGTGGAGGGATACATAGAGATTTGCAAGAAACATACGAATCTGAATGTTGCAGACCCGTTGACTAAGCCTCTTCCACGAGCAAAACATGATCAACACCAAGACACCATGGGTGTTAGAATCATTACTTTGTAATCTAGATTATTGACTCTAGTGTAAGTGGGAGACTAAAGGAAATATGCCCTAGAGGTAATAATAAAGTTGTTATTTATATTTCCTTATATAATGATAATTGTTTATTATTCATGCTAGAATTGTATTCACCGGAAACTTAGTACATGTGTGAATACATAAACAATACATAGTGTCCCTAGTATGCCTCTACTTGACTAGCTCGTTGATCAAAGATGGTTATATTTCCTAATAGTAGACATGTGTTGTCACTTGATGAACGGGATCACATCATTAGGAGAATGATGTGATGGACAAGACCCATCTGTTAGCTTAGCATTATGATCATTACAGTTTTATTGCTACTGCTTTCTTCATGACTTATACATGTTCCTCTGACTATGAGATTATGCAACTCCCGAATATCGGAGGAACACCTTGTGTGCTATCAAACGTCAGAACGTAACTAGGTGATTATAAAGATTCTCTACAGGTGTCTCGGAAGGTGTTTGTTGAGTTGGCATAGATCAAGATTAGGATTTGTCACTCCGAGTATCGGAGAGGTATCTCTGGGCCCTCTCGGTAATACTCATCACTATAAGCCTTGCAAGCAATGTGACTAATGAGTTAGTTGCGGGATGAAGCATTACAGAATGAGTAAAGAGACTTTCTGCTAACGAAATTGAACTAGGTATGATGATACCGATGATCGAATCTCGAACAAGTAACATACCGATGACAAGGGGAACAACCTATGTTGTTGTGCGGTTTGACCGATAAAGATCTTCGTAGAATATGTAGGAGCCAACATGAGCATCCAGGTTCCGCTATTGGTTATTGATCGAAGATGTCTCTCGATCATGTCTAATAGTTCTCGAACCCGTCGGGTCCGCACGCTTAATGTTCGATGACGATTTGTATTAAGAGTTATGTGTTTTTGATGATCGAAGTTTGTGTGGAGTCCCGGATGAGATCGCGGACATGACGAGGAGTCTCTAAATGGTCTAGACATAAAGAATGATATATTGCACAAAGGTATTCGGACACTGGAATAGTGTCGGGACGTATCAAATAAGTTTCGGAGTACTGGGAGGTTACCGGAACCCACCGAGGGACTAATGGGCCTTCATGGGCCTTAGTGGAAGAGAGGAGGCGGCGGCCAGGTGGAGGCGTCTCCCCCAAGCCCAAACCGAATTGGGCTAGGGGTGGGGGCGCGGCCCCCTTTCCTTCTTCTCCTCCACCTCTTTCCCCTTCTCCCCTTCTTGGAATAGGAAAGGGAGACCAACTAGGATTGGGAATCCTAGTTGGACTCCCCCTTGGCGCGCCCCCTCTAGGCCGCCGGCCTGTTGGGGAACGTTGCATAAAATAAAAAAATTCCTACGTTCACCAAGATCAATCTATGGAGTCATCTAGCAACGAGAGAGAGGAGTGCATCTACATACCCTTGTAGATCGCGTGCGGAAGCGTTCAAGAGAACGGGGTTGAGGGAGTCATACTCGTCGTGATCCAAATCACCGGAGATCCTAGTGCCGAACGGACGGCACCTCCACGTTCAACACACGTACGGTTGAGGAAGACATCTCCTCCTTCTTGATCCAGCAAGGGGGGAAGAAGAGGTTGACGGAGATCCAGCACCACGACGGCGTGGTGGTGGATGCAGCAGTGATCTCGGCAGAGCTTCGCCGAGCTTCTACGAGAGGGAGAGGTGTAGCAAGGGGAGAGGGAGGCGCCAAGAGCATGGGGTGCGGCTGCCCTCCCTCCCCCCTTTATATAGGCCCCCTGGGGGCCGGCCCTAGGAGATGGGATCTCCAAGGGGGGCGGCGGCCAAGGGGGAGGCTTGCCCCCCAAGGCAAGTGGAGGCGCCCCCCACCCTAGGGTTTCCAACCCTAGGCGCAGGGGGGACCAAGGGGGGCGCACCAGCCCACCAGGGGCTGGTTCCCCTCCCCACTTCAGCCCACGGGGCCCTCCGGGATAGGTGGCCCCACCCGGTGGACCCCCGGGACCCTTCCGATGGTCCTGGTTCAATACCGGTGACCCTCGAAACTTCCCCGATGGCCGAAACTGCACTTCCTATATATAATTCTTCACCTCCGGACAATTACGGAACTCCTCGTGATGCCCAGGATCTCATCCGGCACTCCGAACAACTTTTGGGTTACTGCATACTCATATCTCTACAACCCTAGCATCACTGAACCTTAAGTGTGTAGACCCTACGGGTTTGGAAGACATGCAGACATGACCGAGATGCCTCTCCGGTCAATAACCAACAGCGGGATCTGGATACCCATGTTGGCTCCCACATGCTCCTCGATGATCTCATCGGATGAACCACGATGTCGAGGATTCAATCAATCCCGTATTCAATTCCCTTTGTCAATCGGTACGTTACTTGCCCGAGACTCGATCGTCGGTATCCCAATACCTCGTTCAATCTCGTTACCGGCAAGTCACTTTACTCGTACCGTAATGCATGATCCCGTGACCAGACACTTGGTCACATTGAGCTCATTATGATGATGCATTACCGAGTGGGCCCAGAGATACCTCTCCGTCATACGGAGTGACCAATCCCAGTCTTGATTCGTGCCAACCCAACAGACACTTTCGGAGATACCCGTAGTGCACCTTTATAGTCACCCAGTTACGTTGTGACGTTTGGCACACCCAAAGCACTCCTACGGTATCCGGGAGTTGCACAATCTCATGGTCTAAGGAAATGATACTTGACATTTGGAAAAGCTCTAGCGAAACGAACTACACGATCTTTGTGCTATGCTTACGATTGGGTCTTGTCCATCACATCATTCTCCTAATGATGTGATCCCGTTATCAATGACATCCAATGTCCATAGTCAGGAAACCATGACTATCTGTTGATCAACGAGCTAGTCAACTAAAGGCTCACTAGGGACTTGTTGTGGTCTATGTATTCACACATGTATTACGATTTCCGGATAATACAATTATAGCATGAACAATAGACAATTATCATGAACAAAGAAATATAATAATAACCATTTTATTATTGCCTCTAGGGCATATTTCCAACAGTCTCCCACTTGCACTAGAGTCAATAATCTAGTTACATTGTGATGTATCGAACACCCATTGCGTTCTGGTGTTGATCATGTTTTGCTCTAGGGAGAGGTTTAGTCAACGGATCTGCTACATTCAGGTCCGTATGTACTTTACAAATATCTATGTCTCCATCTTGAACATTTTCACGGATGGAGTTGAAGCGACGCTTGATGTGCCTGGTCTTCTTGTGAAACCTGGGCTCCTTGGCAAGTGCAATAGCTCCAGTGTTGTCACAGAAGAGTGTGATCGGCCCCGACGCATTGGGTATGACTCCTAGGTCGGTGATGAACTCCTTCACCCAGATAGCTTCATGCGCTGCCTCCGAGGCTGCCATGTACTCCGCTTCACATGTAGATCCCGCCACGACGCTCTGCTTGCAACTGCACCAGCTTACTGCCCCACCATTCAAAATATACACGTATCCGGTTTGTGACTTAGAGTCATCCAGATCTGTGTCGAAGCTAGCATCGACGTAACCCTTTACGACGAGCTCTTCGTCACCTCCATATACGAGAAACATATCCTTAGTCCTTTTCAGGTACTTAAGGATGTTCTTGACCGCTGTCCAGTGTTCCATGCCGGGATTACTTTGGTACCTTCCTACCAAACTTACGGCAAGGTTTATATCAGGTCTGGTACAGGTCATGGCATACATGATAGACCCTATGGCTGAGGCATAGGGGACGACACTCATCTTTTCTCTATCTTCTGCCGTGGTCGGGCATTGAGCCGAGCTCAATTTCACACCTTGCAACACAGGCAAGAACCCCTTCTTGGACTGATCCATATTGAACTTCTTCAATATCTTATCAAGGTATGTGCTTTGTGAAAGACCTATGAGGCGTCTTGATCTATCTCTATAGATTTTGATGCCTAATATGTAAGCAGCTTCTCCAAGGTCCTTCATTGAAAAACACTTATTCAAGTAGGCCTTAATGCTGTCCAAAAGTTCTATATCATTTCCCATCAAAAGTATGTCATCCACATATAATATGAGAAATGCTACAGAGCTCCCACTCACTTTCTTGTAAACGCAGGCTTCTCCATAAGTCTGCATAAACCCAAACGCTTTAATCATCTCATTAAAGCGAATGTTCCAACTCCGAGATGCTTGCACCAGCCCATAGATGGAGCGCTGGAGCTTGCATACCTTGTTAGCATTCTTAGGGTCGACAAAACCTTCCGGCTGCATCATATACAGTTCTTCCTTAAGGTGACCGTTAAGGAATGCCGTTTTGACGTCCATTTGCCATATCTCATAATCATAGTATGCGGCAATTGCTAACATGATTCGGACGGACTTCAGCTTCGCTACGGGAGAGAATGTCTCATCGTAGTCAATCCCTTGAACTTGTCGATAACCCTTAGCGACAAGTCGAGCTTTATATATGGTAACATTACCATCCGCATCCGTCTTCTTCTTAAAGATCCATTTGTTTTCTATTGCTCGCAGATCATGAGGCAAGTCTGTCAAAGTCCACACTTTGTTTTCATACATGGATCCTATCTCGGATTGCATGACTTCAAGCCATTTGTTGGAATCTGGGCCCGCCATCGCTTCTTCATAGTTCGAAGGTTCACCGTTGTCTAACAACATGATTTCCAAGACAGGGTTGCCGTACCACTCTGGTGCGGAACGTGTCCTTGTGGACCTTCGAAGTTCAGTAGGAGCTTGATCCGAAGTATCTTGATCATCATCATTAACCTCCTCTCTTGTCGGCGCAGGCACCACAGGAACATCTTCCTGAGTTGCACTACTCACCGTTTAGTACTTCATCAAGCTCTACTTTCCTCCCACTTAATTCTTTCGAGAGAAACTTTTCTCCAGAAAGGACCCATTCTTGGCAACAAAGATCTTGCCCTTGGATCTTAAGTAGAAGGTATACCCAATGGTTTCCTTAGGGTATCCTATGAAGACGCATTTTTCCGACTTGGGTTCGAGCTTCTCAGGTTGAAGTTTCTTGACATAAGCATCGCATCCCCAAACTTTTAGAAACGATAGCTTAGGTTTCTTCCCAAACCATAATTCATATGGTGTCGCCTCAACGGATTTAGACGGTGCCCTATTTAAAGTGAATGTAGCTGTCTCTAGAGCGTATCCCCAAAATGATAGCGGTAAATCGGTAAGTGACATCATAGATCGCACCATATCCAATAGAGTGCGATTACGACGTTCGGACACACCATTTCGCTGAGGTGTTCCAGGCGGCGTGAGTTGTGAAACGATTCCACATTTCCTTAAGTGCGTACCAAATTCGTGACTTAAATATTCACCCCCACGATCTGATCGTAAGAACTTTATCTTTCGGTCACGTTGATTCTCTACCTCATTCTGAAATTCCTTGAACTTTTCAAAGGTCTCAGACTTGTGTTTCATCAAGTAGACATACCCATATCTACTTAAGTCATCAGTGAGAGTGAGAACATAACGATATCCTCCGCGAGCCTCAACGCTCATTGGACCGCACACATCAGTATGTATGATTTCCAATAAGTTGGTTGCTCGCTCCATTGTTCCGGAGAACGGTGTCTTGGTCATCTTACCCATGAGGCATGGTTCGCATGTGTCAAACGATTCATAATCTAGAGACTCTAAAAGTCCATCAGCATGGAGCTTCTTCATGCGCTTGACACCAATGTGACCAAGGCGGCAGTGCCACAAGTATGTGGGACTATCGTTATCAACTTTACATCTTTTGGTATTCACACTATGAATATGTGTAACATTACGCTCGAGATTCATTAAGAATAAACCATTCACCAGCGGGGCATGACCATAAAACATATCACTCATATAAATAGAACAACCATTATTCTCGGATTTAAATGAGTAGCCATCTCGAATTAAACGAGATCCTGATACAATGTTCATGCTCAAAGCTGGTACTAAATAACAATTATTGAGGTTTAAAACTAATCCCGTAGGTAAATGTAGAGGTAGCGTGCCGACGGCGATCACATCGACCTTGGAACCATTCCCGACGCGCATCGTCACCTCGTCCTTCGCCAGTCTCCGCTTATTCCGCAGCTCCTGCTTTGAGTTACAAATATGAGCAACCGCACCGGTATCAAATACCCAGGAGCTACTACGAGCACTGGTAAGGTACACATCAATTACATGTATATCACATATACCTTTGGTTTTGCCGGCCTTCTTGTCCGCTAAGTACTTGGGGCAGTTCCGCTTCCAGTGACCACTTCCCTTGCAATAAAAGCACTCAGTCTCAGGCTTGGGTCCATTGCTTGACTTCTTCCCGGCAACTGGCTTACCGGGCGCGGCAACTCCCTTGCCGTCCTTCTTGAAGTTCTTCTTACCCTTGCCTTTCTTGAACTTAGTGGTTTTATTCACCATCAACACTTGATGTTCCTTTTTGATCTCTACCTCTGCTGATTTCAGCATTGAATATACCTCAGGAATGGTCTTTTCCATCCCCTGCATATTGAAGTTCATCACAAAGCTCTTGTAGCTTGGTGGGAGCGACTGAGGATTCTGTCAATGACCGCGTCATCCGGGAGATTAACTCCCAGCTGAGTCAAGCGGTTGTGCAACCCAGACATCTTGAGTATGTGCTCACTAACAGAACTATTTTCCTCCATCTTACAGCTGAAGAACTTGTCGGAGACTTCATATCTCTCGACCCGGGCATGAGCTTGGAAAACCATTTTCAGCTCTTCGAACATCTCATATGCTCCGTGTTGCTCAAAACGCTTTTGGAGCCCCGGTTCTAAGCTGTAAAGCATGCCGCACTGAACGAGGGAGTAATCATCAGCACGAGACTGCCAAGCGTTCATAACGTCTTGGTTCTCTGGGATTGGTGCTTCACCTAGCGGTGCTTCTAGGACATAATCTTTCTTGGCAGCTATGAGGATGATCCTCAGGTTCCGGACCCAGTCCGTATAGTTGCTGCCATCATCTTTCAGCTTGGTTTTCTCTAGGAACGCGTTGAAGTTGAGGTGGACATGAGCGTTGGCCATTTGATCTACAAGACATTTTGCAAAGGTTTTTAGACTAAGTTCATGATAATTAAGTTCATCTAATCAAATTATTCAATGAACTCCCACTTAGACAGACATCCCTCTAGTCATCTAAGTGAAACATGATCCGAGTCAACTAGGCCGTGTCCGATCATCACGTGAGACGGACTAGTTAACATCGGTGAACATCTTCATGTTGATCGTATCTACTATACGACTCATGCTCGACCTTTCGGTCTTCCGTGTTCCGAGGCCATGTCTGTACATGCTAGGCTCGTCAAGTCAACCTAAGTGTATTGCGTGTGTAAATCTGGCTTACACCCGTTGTATTCGAACGTTAGGATCTATCACACCCGATCATCACGTGGTGCTTCGAAACAACGAACCTTCGCAACGGTGCACAGTTAGGGGGAACACTTTTCTTGAAATTATTTCGAGGGATCATCTTATTTAAGCTACCGTCGTTCTAAGCAAATAAGATGTAAAACATGATAAACATCACATGCAATCAAATAGTGACATGATATGGCCAATATCATATTGCTCCTTTGATCTCCATCTTCGGGGCGCCATGATCATCTTCGTCACCGGCATGACACCATGATCTCCATCATCATGATCTCCATCATCGTGTCTTCATGAAGTTGTCACGCCAACGACTACTTCTACTTCTATGGCTAACGCGTTTAGCAATAAAGTAAAGTAATTTACATGGCGTTCTTCAATGACACGCAGGTCATACAAAAATAAAGACAACTCCTATGGCTCCTGCCGGTTGTCATACTCATCGACATGCAAGTCGTGATTCCTATTACAAGAACATGATCATCTCATACATCACATATATCATTCATCACATCCTTTGGCCATATCACATCACAGAACACTTTCTGCAAAAACAAGTTAGACGTCCTCTAATTGTTGTTGCAAGTTTTTACGTGGCTTCTATAGGTGTTCTAGCAAGAATGTTTTCTTACCTACGTAAAAGCCACAATGTGATTTGCCAACTTCTATTTACCCTTCATAAGGACCCTTTTCATCGAATCCGCTCCAACTAAAGTGGGAGAGACAGACACCCGCTAGCCACCTTATGCAACTAGTGCATGTCAGTCGGTGGAACCTGTCTCACGTAAGCGTACGTGTAAGGTCGGTCCGGGCCGCTTCATCCCACAATACCGCTGAAGAAAAATAATACTAGTAGTGGCAAGAAAGTTGACAACATCTACCCCCACAACAAATTGTGTTCTACTCGTGCATAGTAACTACGCATAGACCTAGCTCATGATGCCACTGTTGGTGAATGTTGCATAAATAAAAAATTCCTACGTTCACCAAGATCAATCTATGGAGTCGTCTAGCAACAAGAGAGGGGAGTGCATCTACATACCCTTGTAGATCGCGTGCGGAAGCATTCAAGAGAACGGGGTTGAGGGAGTCGTACTCGTCGTGATCCAAATCACCGGAGATCCTAGTGCCGAACGGACGGCACCTCCGTGTTCAACACACGTACGGTTGAGGAAGACGTCTCCTCCTTCTTGATCCATCAAGGGGGAAGGACAGGTTGACGGAGATCCAGCGGCACGACGGCGTGGTGGTGGATGCAGCAGTGATCTCGGTAGAGCTTCGCCGAGCTTCTACGAGAGGGAGAGGTGTAGCAAGGGGAGAGGGAGGCGCCAAGAGCATGGGGTGCGGCTGCCCTCCCTCCCCCCTTTATATAGGCCCCATGGGGGGCGCCGGCCCTAGGAGATGGGATCTCCATGGGGGGGCACCCAAGGGGGAGGCTTGCCCCCCAAGGCAAGTGGAGGCGCCCCCCACCCTAGGGTTTCCAACCCTAGGCGCAGGGGGGCCCAAGGGGGGCGCACCAGCCCACCAGGGGCTGGTTCCCCTCCCCACTTCAGCCCACGGGGCCCTCCGGGAGAGGTGGCCCCACCCAGTGGACCCCCGGGACCCTTTCGGTGGTCCCGGTACAATACCGGTAACCCCCGAAACTTCCCCGATGGCCGAAACTGCACTTCCTATATATAATTCTTCACCTTTGGACCATTCTGGAACTCCTCGTGATGTCCGGGATCTCATCCGGGACTCCGAACAACTTTTGGGTTACTGCATACTCATATCTCTACAACCCTAGCGTCACCGAACCTTAAGTGTGTAGACCCTACGGGTTCGGAAGACATGCAGACATGACCGAGACGCCTCTCCGGTCAATAACTAACAGCGGGATCTGGATACCCATGTTGGCTCCCACATGCTCCTCGATGATCTCATCGGATGAACCACGATGTCGAGGATTCAATCAATCCCGTATTCAATTCCCTTTGTCAGTCGGTATGTTACTTGCCCGAGACTCGATCGTCGGTATCCCAATACCTCGTTCAATCTCGTTACCGGCAAGTCACTTTACTCGTACCGTAATGCATGATCCCGTGACCAGACACTTGGTCACATTGAGCTCATTATGATGATGCATTACCGAGTGGGCCCAGAGATACCTCTTCGTCATACGGAGTGACAAATCCCAGTCTTGATTCGTGCCAACCCAACAGACACTTTCGGAGATACCCATAGTGCACCTTTATAGTCACCCAGTTACGTTGTGACGTTTGGCACACCCAAAGCACTCCTACAGTATCCGGGAGTTGCACAATCTCATGGTCTAAGGAAATGATACTTGACATTTGGAAAAGCTCTAGCGAAACGAACTACACGATCTTTGTGCTATGCTTATGATTGGGTCTTGTCCATCACATCATTCTCGTAATGATGTGATCCCGTTATCAATGACATCCAATGTCCATAGTCAGGAAACCATGACTATCTGTTGATCAACGAGCTAGTCAACTAGAGGCTCACTAGGGACTTGTTGTGGTCTATGTATTCACACATGTATTACGATTTCCGGATAATACAATTATATCATGAACAATACACAATTATCATGAACAAATAAATATAATAATAACCATTTTTATTGCCTCTAGGGCATATTTCCAACACGGCCTCCTCCCCCTCCTCCTTTATATACGGGGCAGGATGGACCGCAAATCACATCAATTGTTCTTTTCCATGTGCGGTGCTCCCCTCCAGAGTTTACCACCTCGGTCATAGCATCGTAGTGCTTAGGCGAAGCCTTGCATGGATCACATCATCAACACCGTCGCCATGCCGTGCTGACGAAACTCTCCCTCGACCCTCTACTGGATCAAGAGTTCGAGGGACATCATCAAGGTGAACATGTGCTGAACACGGATGTGCCGTACGTTTGGTACTTGGATCGGTTGGATCATGAAAGACGTTCGATTACATCAACCGCATTAACTAACGCTTCTGATTTTGGTCTATGAGGGTACGCGGACACACTCTCCCCCTCTCGTTGCTATGCATCTCCTAGATAGATCTTGTGTGATCGTAGGAATTTTTTTGAAATTGCATGCTACGTTCCCCAGCACTAAGAACCAATGCCAAGCACATGGATCTATGCAAAACACTTTCTCGGTGGCGGGACAATTGTCTTTGTTGGTGGTGGACATGGTGATGACGAAGATGATGCAGAAGTATATGAACATCAGGGAGCAGTCACGTAGGAGATGCTCCCTAAAAACCTAATCGCACCTCACCCATATAGCATCTAGAGAGGCAGGGTTTCGGAGGCCTGCACTCCCGTCAACCGTGTATGGGATCACCAACGATAGCAGCAACAAAAGGAATGATAGAGGGCTATGCACTTGGAGGCAGAGCAGATGTGATCTATTCTTCATGGTAGCTAGGGTTGGCCAACGACTCAGTTATATAGGCGAGGCTGGGTGGAGAGACATGGGTTGGATCCATGTCCGAGTCAACAACAACCCACGATCTGATGTCTCAGATCGTGGCTCGTCTATTAAGGATTGTTTGTTCCTGACTAACAAAAATAAGCGCATAGGTGTGAGCTCAGCTCAGCTTATTCCTGCAACCCCCGCTCATGCGTCGTGACGAGGCGAGGCAAGGCATGGCGAGGCGGGCGGCGGAGGAGGAGCACACATGAATCACTTCTCTTCTCAATGTCCAGTAGCATCTGGAAGAGAATCTCTGATAAGGAGGTCCAACTGCTCTTCCACTAGCAGTTTGGGACTAAACTTTCCACCACACCCATCGTCATATAACCCACAGGGTCCCTTAGAGATTTTCTGAAATTGCTAGATGGGCCAAGGCCCACCCTACATTTCAACAAGGGGAAGGAGTAGGAGGTAGAGGATGCGTAGGAGGACGACGATTTCGAGGTAGGGTGAGGCAAGCTGAAGACGAGGAACAAGACATCGTTGTGGTGGATGGTGCTACTAGAGATCGAGAACGAGGGAGGGGCATGGCTATTTGAGGTCAAGGTTGGCGTCTCGGTGGAGCCCACCCGCCCAGATCAGATTTCTTTTTTGATAATAGTTGCCCATATCAGATTGGTAGAAAGAAGAGAGGCCAGAGAGAGTTTTTTTATGGGGGATAATTAGTTTTGTGTCCCACTCGTCTGTTTTACCCCTAGTTTCAGAAACTCACATGTTCTATCCAGGTCACTTTGCAGTTCTTTCATTTTTTTCCTTCCGTCACGGTTCCTCTTGGTCAACGCCGTTTGACCATATACGATGCTCTATTTTGGACACCGCTTGCCCCCCGCAAGGACTGAACCCACTCGAGCCCATCTCACTCTCATCCCCACTCTGTATCGTTCGCCACTCTCTCATGAACCCTAGCTCAGAGGCAGCGGCGACGGCGACCGAATCTGCTCCTAGCGAATCGAGTGGGAAGTGGACGCAGTGATTGAGCCCTTAGAAGATCTGCTTGTGCTAGCGATGGGGGTGACGTGGATGGTAGCAGTGCCACCGGCGGCACCCGCACCCGCAAGGGCAGGGCTTGTTTGTCACAGACAACATCAAGGTAAGTTACCCCATCCCCTCCAGACCTGCTGTTTCTTTGCCCCTGCCCCAGATCTACTATTTGGCAGTGGATTTAGGCTACTTTCTTGCTATTTGTTGGTGGATTTGGTTAGGATATGCCTGCTTACATTTTATTTAGGCTAGTTTCTTATTGTATTTTGATATTGTGCCATGTTTGCATAGGATGGATCTGGCTAGAACATTTAATCTCAATATTAGAATGGATACATGCACTTTCACTGCTGCTGGTACAGAAGGAAAATATATGGGCTTCACATTTCCATCGGTTGTGGACAGTAGTAGCACATTTGATCAGTTGAAGGCAACAATTTGTGCCAAATACCCACGGGGATTATATGATGTCGTGGAGATGAGGTATTGGGATGCATCCAAAGTTGCTTGGATCCCTGTTCAGTCTAATAATGAGTTTGCAACTAATGCACAAACCATGTCATGCAATCTGGAAATCACTGTTATTCAGAGGCCTAGATCACAAAAAAATAATTCAAATCCCACTTGTTCAAGGCCCTCTGGTTCTAAAGCATCTGGAAAACCTAGGACTAATGCAAGGGCAACAAGTAGCAGCTGCAAGCCACCTACAACTCCTAGTGCAAATGTTCAGTCTGAGCATTCTTGCAGTAAAACCCAAGCAAAACCTAGCATACATGTTGATCCTATTGTGGAGGAAGTAGAGCCTGATGTAGAACCTTTGTCTGATGAAGAGAATGAGAAACTTTACCCGAGATATACTCAGCACAACATTGAGGAGGATCAAGCAGATGAGCACTTCATTCCTGCTGAATTTTCAGATAATATGAAGATGAGAAGCTAGAGGAGCAGGACAATGCAGTTTTTGGAAATGAAGATGAGGACAGACCTGTAGTTGTGTATGATAGAGATAATCCCTCTACTGAGGAAGGTGTAGTTTTTCCTTCTGCAGTTGAGTGCACAAATACAGTTGCAACTTTCTCAATTAAGAGTGAAACAGAGTACATGACTTTGAAAAGTGACCCAACAAGGTTTACTGTCAAATGTGCCTCTAACAGATGTAAGTGGAGGCTACATGCCTCTTTAATGAGGAGAAGCACATTATTTCAGGTACTTATGCATTTTCTTCTTTCTATAAAATTGTAAAACAATTCTATTGCATTTACTAATTGTTCTTTTTCTTCAGATTAAGGTCAACCCTTACCCTCACAATTGTCCAAGTGTTAATAGATCTCAAGGATTGAGGGTTGCAAAGAGAAGATGGATAGCAGATGCTTCTATGACTTGGATTAGAAATAATTCAGGCATAGGTCCAATGCAAATACAATAGAGGTTGGCTGAGAAGTATGGAATGGAGTACAGTAGGTGTTATTTTGGTAAAGAGCTGGCACTAGAGAAGATGTTTGGGAAGTATAGTGAGAGCTTCGGTCTTCTTTACTCGTTCAAAGCTGAAGTTGAGAGAACATCACCAGGCAGTGTAGTTGAAATTGACAAGCACACTGTAGAGTACACAGTGAGAGGAAAGAAAATGTACAAGGGGTGCTTCAAAAGAGCTCTTGTGTGTTTCAAGGCATGTCAGAGAGGTTTCTTGGAGGGGTGCATGCCTTACCTTGTTGTGGATGCAACTGCACTGAATGGTAGGTATAGGGGCCAACTTGTTTCTGCTTGTGCCTTTGATGCTCACAACTGGTTATTCCCTGCGGGCTGCGGCCTATGGTGTCATAGAAGCAAAGTCAACTGATAGCTCAACTTGGTTTTTCCAACAACTGAAGAAACTCATGGGACATCCTAAGAGTTTAGTCATACATACTGATGCTTGCAAAGGATTGGAGACAGTTGTTGATGATGTCTTTGCTGGAGTAGAGCATAGGGAGTGCATGAGACATTTGGCTCAGAACTTCAGCAAGTTCAAAGGCAAGTTCAATGATGTGAATTTTTGACCATGCTCACTTACATACATCATTAAGAAGACAACTATCATCAAAATCAGTTGCACAGCAGGCCCAAAGTCAAAGAATATTTAGAGGAGTACCACACAAAAATATGGGCTAGAGCACTCTTCAATGACACTTGCAAGCTGGACTATGTGAACAACAACCTTGCTGAAGCTTTCAACTCAAGGATCAAGAAATACAAGGGGCTTCACATAGTAGACTTGTGTGACAAGATTAGGCGGTATATTATGTAGAAATTTGATATAAGGAACATGATTTCCATTTACCGTTTTGAAGGCCATTTGATTGTTCCATCTGTAATGAAGGCCTTAATGGCAACAACAAAAGGTTTGGGGATGAATTTGATTAGGAGAAGCCCAACAGAGGATGAGCCACTGACAGAGAAAGAGGACAATTGAAGTACCCATTTGACTTACATAAGTTGATTTGTAGTTGAAGACAATGGCAAGTAATTGGTAAGCCATGTATCCATGCTCTCTTGTTTATAACTTCTCTAAGAGGTGAAGCTAGTGCAATATATCATTAAGTGCACAACTTTTACTCTATTGAGAAATTCAGAGCTACATATGCTGACAACCTTCCAGCTTTGGAAGGGAAACAACAGTGGGAAATTGTGAATCCAGGATTTAAACTATGTGCTCCAATTCAGAACAGAGCACCAGGTAGGCCTAGGAAAACTAGGATAAGGTCTAGCAGTGAAGGAAAGGGACTTGGTCCCAGGAAGAAAAAGTGTGGCAGGTGTGGAAGACTAGACCACCATGCTAACAAGTGCAAAGAGGAAATGTAATATGTTTGCACTTGTGACAGCTCCATGAAGAATTACAAGAGGGCATCAGTTAGAGGAGCTTCTCCAGCTAAAAGCAAACAACAACACCTCAAGTTCCTGGTGTGCTAGCCCCCAACCCAGCAAAGAACACCAGAAGCAAAACTAGGCTAGCCCCCAATCCAGCTGAGAACACAAGGAGCAAGAAACTAAAGTTCTTGTTCTTGTCGTGTCCCAATATCATTATGTTTGTCCTGTTGAATTACTAGGTGACTTGATGAACTTGTTTCAAGTTGTTGAAGTACTGTGTGTTTGAACTTGTTGAAGTACTATTTGTTTGAACTAGTTTAAAGTTGACGAACTACTGTGATGTCATGTTGAACTTGTTTCAAGTTGTGGAATTTGATGCTTGTTTAATCATATGTGATGCTTACCAATATGTACCAAATTGTACCAAATATGGTCATCTCCCTAGTCATCTACCAATATGTACCAAATTGTCATCGACGACGGCAATTGGGTCATCTCCATAGTCATCTACCAATATGTACCAAATTGTCATCGACGACTACAATTTGGTCATCTCCCTAGTCATCTACTAGTATGTATCAAATTGTCGTCGACGACGAAAATTTGGTCATCTACCTAGGTCATCTAACAATATGAACCAAATCGATTTCATCATCCAACAGCAAACTGCATTACATTAAGTTTGGTATATTACAGAGTGCATCTCATCCACAAACAATTACTAGCAAACCAAATTCATCTAATCCACTACAGCAAACATACTCGGTTCACTTACTGGCTTGAAAATGCCGCAAGGACAACACATACAACAAATCCAGCAAAGAACACTGCCCAAACATTGAGCATCTCATCTCTCCTCTTCAGTTTCTTCTTCAAAGCACAGTTATTTTTTGCCAGCTCCATATTTTCCATCTGCAATTTGTGAGACTTGATCCAGCTGTGTTCAACCTCTGCATGTAGACCTTCAAATGCAAGGGCCACACACAGTGGAGGAGGAGGTTCAACCCAAACCACCCACTTACACTCATCTGGTAACTTGTTACATCAGAAAAGAACAACAAATTTAGGAATTTGACATTAGCAGCAACCTAATAAGAAACAAACTGATAATATTAGTTGATTACATCAAGTGGGCATCCTAAAAAACACCGGCCAGTGCTAGACTCTACCCAAGCCACCCGACGAGCAGGAACTAGCCCATGACCAGGGCATCGATGCTTGGACCTCGATTCCAAGCCGGAAAAGGATTTGTCCGGGTAATGGTACTTCAAGACAAGCTCCACAATCCCCATCCCATCGACCTAAATCAAAAAAGAGCAGACAAATCCCCAAATCATGGAAACCCTAGAATGATATTGGGGTCGAATCCAAATGGAGTGCTTCACTTACCTCGGCATCCAAACCATCCACGACCGATGAGTTCAAGGACCCGAAGCTCGTCGTCTGCATCTTCTCCTCCCGTCCAGTCCTCTCCCACGCCTCTTGATCTGTTCTTCATGAGAGGCTCTGTTTGTTTTCCCATGTAAGCCCGAGGAGGACGAAGCGAAAAGGGGGCAATGGCAAGAGGGGAAAAATTGTCCAAAACGGAGCGCCGTATATGGTCGAATCCTCCCCAAACATGCACGGACACGGCCGGTCAGTGACCAGACATGAGAGATAAGAAAAACAAGTGACCCAACCGAACCCCTCATATCATCCCTATACATCCGGGCTACCCGTGAACCCTCATATTGAGGATAAATGTAGGAAGGATATGAGGGCTCGCGGACGCGCCCGATCAGTTCTCCATATAGGACGCGACCCACACGGACCACATTCTTTCTTTCTTTTTATTCTCTCTCTTCATCTCCACCAATCACGTGTGAGTGACCAGACATATGAGAAAGAAAATTAGAAGTGTGGCTGCATGGACGAATAAATAGGGGCTCAAAACAAACACGCCCAGTCACTGACTGGGCGCGTCTGCGGGCGTTCGTTTGTAACATTTTGTAACATTTGTTGACTGAAATTGATTTTTTGTCTTGAAGGAATTCAAGTCTGCATCAGAGTGAAAATTTTACACCAACTTAGGGACGAAATGGCGCGGAAACATTTTGCTGTTCTAGTGGGAAAATGAAAGTGAAAAGGAAAGACGGAAATGAAAACAGAATTTACAAAAGGGAAATGGAAGTGGAATCTTTTAAGTGAAAATGGAAACATAATCAGAACAACCTTTTCTGGTGGAATAAGCACGAGAGTGAAACTATCCTTTTTCATGATTATGGAACTTTCTATTTTTAATATGGGCATATGCTTGTTTATAGGGCAACGAACAATCAATGTGCAAAATGGCCCGTATGTGATGCAACAACTAGAATTGTGTTCTAGTCTACTATTGTGAGTATGCCATCAAAGCAATATTATTGTTTGAGCTACACTGCTATCTAAATGTATTGTTTTATGCCTTCAAGTTTTGTTTGCCAAAGCTGGACATTTTGTTTGCCACCTTTTTCCTTTCTTTTTCTTCTTTCTCTTCATCTTCATCAATCACGTGCAAGTGGTCGGACATATGAGAAAGAAAATGAAAAATGTGGCTGCATGGACGGACAAATACGGGCCCAAAACGAACACGCCAAGTCACTGACCGGGTGCATCCACGGGCGTTCGGTTGTACATGCTCCTAGGTCAGCCAGCCCTTCTCGCGAAAAAAATCGTATGGAGTGACGTCTAATGACCAGGAACGTTCAGTACATGAATCGAACGGCCAAAAATGTTATAGGCGTAAGAGGGCTGGGATTAGGTGCAATTTTACTGTCTAAAAAATGGAATCTTGATCTTCCACAGTTAGTTACTCAGTTTACTGAATCTTGAATTTGTGCGATTGCACAATTTACTGTCGAGTGCTTTGGTCATGGCTAATTATGGCGGTTATCGTTCTATTCTCCCATTCCATGGATCCTTCAGAAAATGAACTAGATTAAAATACTAGTAGGTAAAAAATATATAAAACTGTACCATTTGTTGACTAAATTCTTTTTTTCTTGAAGGAATTCAACTTTGGATAGGAGTGAAAATTTTAGTCACCATACTTAGGGATGAAAATGGTGCGGAAATATTTTGCTTTTCTAATTTGGGCGGTTATCGTTTTATTCTCCCATTCCACGGATCCATCAGAAAATGAACTAGATTAGAATACTAGTAGGTAAAATTATAAAAATGTACCATTTGTTGACTCAAATTGAATTTTTGTCTTGAAGGAATTCAAGTCTGGATCGGAGTGAAAATTTTAGTCACCATACTTAGGGATGAAAATGGCGCGGAAATCTTTTGGTTTTCTAGTGGGAAAACAAAAGCGAAGAGGAAAGACGGAAATGAAAACAGAAATTTACAAAACATAAATGGAAGTGGAATCTTTTAAGTGAAAACAGAAACACAAACACAACAACCTTTTCCGGTGGAATAATCACGGGAATGAAACTATCTGTTTCCGTGAATTTGGAACTTTCTGTTTTCATTATGGGCATATGCTTGTTTATAGCGCAACGAACGCACAATGTGCAAAATGGCCCATGTGTGACGCAACTACTAGAATTGTGTTCTAGTCTACTACTGTGAGTATGCCATCAAAGCAAAATTATTGTTTGAGCTGCACTGCTATATCAATGTTTTTGATTGTTTTATGCCTTCAAATTTTTGTTTGCCAAAGCTGAACATTTTGTTTGCCACCGTTTTCCTTTATTTTTCTTCTCTCTCTTCATCTTCACCAATCACGTGCAAGTGGCCAGACATATGAGGAAGAAAATAAAAAATGTGGCTGCATGGACGAACAAATACGGGCTCAAAACGAACACGCCTAGTCACTGACCGGGCGCGTCCGCGGGCATTCGGTTGTACGTGCTCCTAGGACAACCAGCCCTTCTCGTGGAAAAAATCAAGTTGAGTGACGTCTAACGGCCAGGAACGTTAAGTACATGAATCGGATGGCCAAAAATGTTATAGGCGTGAGAGGGCCGGGATTAGGTGCAATTTTATAAAATGGAATCTTGATTTCCACAGTTAGTTACTCAGTTTACTGAATCGTGGTTTTGTGCGATTGCACAATTTACTGTCGAGTGCTTTGGTCATGGCTAATTATGGCGGTTATCGTTTTATTCTCCCATTCCCTGGATCCATCGGAAAATGAACTAGATTAAAATACTAGTAGGTAAAAATGTAAAACTGTATCATTTGTTGACTAAAATTGATTTTTTTTTCTTGAAGGAATTCAAGTTTGGATAAGAATGAAAATTTTAGTCACCATACTTAGGGATGAAAATGGTGTGAAAACATTTTGCTTTTATAATTAGACGATTATCGTTTTATTTTCCCATACCATGGATCCTTCAGAAAATGAACTAGATTAAAATACTACTAGGTAAAAATATAAAACTGTACCATTTGTTGACTCAAATTGAAATTTTGTCTTGAAGGAATTCAAGTCTGGATCTGAGTGAAAATTTTAGTCACCATACTTAGCGATGAAAATAGCACGGAAATATTTTGCTTTTCTAGTGAGGAAACAGAAGCGAAGAGGATAAGACGGAAATGAAAACAGAAATGGAAGTGGAATCTTTTAAGTGAAAATGGAAACACAAACGGAACAACCTTTTCCGATGGAATAAGGACGGGAGTGAAACAATCCGTTTTGGTGAATATGGAACTTTCGGTTTTCAATATGGGCATATGCTTGTTTATAGCGCAACGAACAGACTCTGTGCAAAATGGCCCATGTGTGATGCAACTACTAGAATTGTGTTCTAGTCTACTATTCTGAGTGTGCCATCAAAGCAATATTATTGTTTGAGCTGCACTGCTATGTCAATGTTTTTGATTGTTTTATGCCTTCATTCAAGTTTTTGTTCGGCAAGCTGAAGATTTTGTCTATTTCGTTATGTTTTTGCCTATGATTCAAGGAGTATTTTAGTTCCGGTTTACACTCGCTTCCATCGCCGTGTCCGTGCCATATTCGCTCTATTTTCGTTTCCAATAGTATTTATTTCTTTATTTGTTTTCGAGGTTTCTTATTTGTTTCTTCTTCCACAAAAAAATATGAAAGCAAATGTGGCAGGAACTAGTTTCATCCGTTTTCATCTCATACTTGATAGGTTTGTGCCTTCATTTTACTAATTTCTGTTTAGTCTAATTTACATATGTTTGGTCTCAGTGCAATAGTCGAATCAAGTACCCAAACCGATTTCCGTGACGTCTTCTTATTGATCTAATTATTTGCCACTAGGTTAAGTTGCTTCCATTCACTTTTAGGTTCAGGAACTCTATGTCAGCATGAAAAGGTTGTTTTCCTCGTCAAACAAATTAGTGTATTTGGGGTTAAAAATGGTACTCCCTCCGATCCAAATAAGTGTTGTTATCTTAGTTCAAAATTGAGGTAAAAAATACTTACAAATTCTAAAAATGGTCATGAATTTAAAGACACGCAGAAAACATTTTACAAAATACATGATTGACCTTTTAATAATACATGGGTAACATTTTTTAGGACAATGTGATTTTGTTTCTTTTGAAAAGACGCGATGAATTTTTCTTAAACACATCAAATATTTTATAAGTCGCATGGTGGAGAAAAAAATCGAAAAGGAAATAAACAAAAGAGACAGGACTTTCAACACCTGGGCGCCCCTACACCCTCTATGAACAATAAATTCAAAAATAAAATACAAAATATGAAACTTTGGGACATCAAATATGTTCAAACTTTCGACGATCTTGCAAATTTTCAGGTACAAATAACATTGGCCCTAAACTAAAAAAACAAAATCACTGGTCAAATTTATGTGCACTTTTGAGCAGTGATTTTTTATGAGGGCTCCACGAATGGTATTTGTGGCTGAAATTTTGCAAGAACATCGGATCTTTGGTCATGTTTGATCCCTGAAATTTTCTGACTTTTTTCTTGCAATTTTGTTCGAATTTACTGTTCATGAGGTGTAGGGGCACCCGGGAGCTATGGACATGCAACTGAGTCGGATATTTTCAAAATTTCTCAAAATGTATTCAAAATAGATCTTATTTGAAATCCCTCATCATGAGAAACACGAATATGAAACAAAACTTAATTTAGGCTTGTTCTTCAAAAGATATGAAAAAAATTAAAAATCAAAAGCCAAAAAAATAAAAGCACGCACGAGGGACTCACTGCCCACGCACGTGCGTGCTACGAATCCTCTCCCCATAATAATATTGAAACGGTCAGGTAAGAAAGACAACGCTAAAACAGCCCGTACCAAAGAGTAAACACGCCGCGCTAGCCTGCATGAAAGCAAACCGAATCTTAAAGTATTTTTACCCTTTCTTTTGCGGGATAAAATACTTTTATCCTACGGTATATAAACATAGGTTTTCATTGAATTCACTCAATCAATTAATTATGAAACAAGAGAGCTGTTTCATCTTTGTTTTAAAGAAATATAAAAATGAATTATGAATAGATAAGACATGACTACTTCTCTAGACGAGAATTAGCAAATCCCTTTAAAAGAAACTCAGCGCTCCAACGCAACGGTCTCGTTCGAGACGAGAGAGAGAGAGAGACAGTCTTCATCAGCGAGAATCCTAACGTTTATCCTTTCAAAAAAAAAAAGAATCCTAACGTTTAGACGCACTTGATTTGAACGGCACCGCTCACGCCTTTCGCCCTGCACAACTGCTACCGGCGCCTATCCGTTTTCCTTGTGCGCGCGCTCCTGCCAAAACAGCAACCGCACTGCTGTTGCAAGAACTAGACATCGCCCTGCGTACACGCACCCATCTCCCCCGTAGACACTCATGAGTCTGGCGTGACGACCGAACCTCTCTATAAGACACCGCCAACGCGCGCGTTCGACTTCGATCACGCCACTCCAGAGACCAGAGTTTAGCAATGGCGGCCGGGCGAGCGTGTGCTCTTAGCGCGGTGCTTGTGGTGGTGGTGGCGCCGCTCCTCCTGGCCGGCGTGGCGGACGCCGACTGCTTCGACTACTGCTTCAAGGACTGCATCGCCAAGGACAAGAACATGATCGACTACTGCAACTACGCCTGCGACAAGACCTGCTACACGGGCGCGCCCCAGCGGCCCTTGGCGGCGGCTGCCGCCCCCGGCGACATGGGATGCCAGCTCTCCTGCGCCAGGACTTCCTGCCACCGTCTTGATCCAGGTAATCAGATTGGCACAGTTCATGTGCGCCATGAATTAGTAATGCGCAACCACTGCACTCACGTATGATGAGCCGACAACGACGATGTGGTGGTAAACTCTTTTTGCAGACCGCGAGGCCGCTGAGGCCTGCTTCGGGCAGTGCTATGACGGCTGCAAGACCAAGACTCTGCCGAGGCCTCTCCGCGCCGGCGCCGGGATGCCCACCACGTTAGGCCCGGTGGTCGCCGACCTTCCTTCATCCGAGCCGGACCCGGATGATGCGGTCCGTGCGTCGTCAGAGGCGCCCGAACATCAGGCGATGGGGCCACGTACACCGTTTTCGGAGATCCACGCTGCTCCTCCGGCGTCTGCGTAACAAGAATACCTCGGCGTACGGCCGTGACAGTTAGCATTGGCCGACCAATCGATATGTAAGCGCAATCACCAGGTGCGGAGGGATTAGCGCATGGACCAAAAAGCCGCGTGCTAATGGGTGTACACGTATTATTTGTAACACTGCTGAATGAAGTGTCTTAGGCTACTTGTAACGGGAAGTTCTCTGTATCAATATAGTGTACGGGTTTGTTAAACTCAGGTAACGGAGATTAAATTCAGTGGGCCATCCAGAATTACAAAATTTAAAGAACTCGCTGAGTTAGAAAAGGTGGACAAGGCTGCATTCTTGAGTCTGGATATATGCACTAGATGGAATGTCACGTATCTTATGTTGAAAACCGCAATCAACTACAAAAAAATGTTTGTGAGGTATGAGGAGGAAGACCCACTCTATACGTTGGATTTAAACATTGAGAAAGCTCTTGGTACTCTCTTGATAGTGATTAGGACAATGCTAAGAAAATGGCTGAATTTCTTGGACATTTTTATGAGCTCACTCTTAGTGTTTCCGCCACACTCCATGTGATATTTTGCTGAAGTTAATGTTGTGTTGGAAATGTGGGCTGACAATGATGATATTTTGCGTAATACATGGCCAAGAAAATGCAAGATAAGTATGATAAGTATTGGGGGCCTTGGCATGAGGAGGTGGTGAATGAGAATGACAAGGGGGATGGGAAAGCAAAGAAAAACGAAGAGGAGAGTGTGAACATGTTTGTATTTGTTGCAGCTGTTCTTGATCCAGGATTCAAGCTATCAAATTACATAAAACTAGCCATTGAAGAAACGTATGCTGAGTTAAATGGAGACAAAGTTTGGGAGAAGGTGAAAACCTTTTTGCATGCTTTGTTTGCAGAGTACAAAGCTATGTCCGCACCAAGTGATGCAAGTTAGCATGTGGGTGCTCCACAATCTGAACCAACTCAAAAAAGGGCAGGAAGGAAATTGGTCCCTTGGATAAATAAAAAGCTGAGAGTTGTTGGTGGTGGTGGTGAAACTAGCATGAGGAAATCTGAACTTGAGAATACCTACATGAAGAGAATGAAGCAAATAGTGATGATTTTTACACTCCAAAATGGTGGAAGGCGTATGCTGCTAGATTCCCAATATTGGTTAGGATGGTCGTGATGTGTTAGATGTCCCAGCATCAACGGTTGCATCGGAGTGGAGATTTAGCACAAGTAGATGTATCCTAAATGATTTTAGAATCTCACTTACCCCATTCATGGTCCAAGGTCTTGTTTGTACCCAAGATTGGCTAAGGATTCTACTACTATCAACATTGAAGAAGGTACAGTGGAGTTGTTAATGCTGGAAAAGGGTAACATGCTGTGATTGTTTTCTATGTAATTTTCTTTATTTCTGACTTTGTATGTTTATTACATGTTTATTTCATTCTTTTTCAAAACTAATTGAAGAGTTGGTAGTACAAAATCATCCAAGTTGAAGGCCCTCCAAGCTAGCAATAGGAAGTCTATTTGCAAGCCATCTGGGCCATCTTGCGCAGCTCCATCCTCTACTTTAAACATTCGTGAATGAGTTACAAGAATTGTCTTGATCATCACTCAATTGTTGTAGTACAAGAAAGATGCTCATGTTCTTGTTCTAGCTTTCTATTATTATCATTTGCAATATATGTTACAAAAAAGATGTTCATGTCTATTTATGTTACAAGAAAGATGCTCCTGCTCATATCTATATATGTTACAATAAATATGCTCCTATTCATGTTTAATTGTCTATATATATTACAAGATGCTCCTCATCATGTCTATTATATATTACAAGAAAGATATTCTTGTTCATATCTATATATATTACAAGAAAGATGCTCATGTCCATGTTTCTAGCTTTCTAGTTTCTACTATTACCATTCACTAGTACACGTCCGTGCTATTAAGACCCCACCTTCGCACATGATGAAGAAAAAAGCATGTGTGATGAACACATCACACACAAATATAAAAATAGAATTGTGTGTTGAAAAAACGAACATGTGCGAAGCTGGACTCAACACACACACTTATTTGTAAAAAATTGTTTTCGATTCGTTGGACACGGTTCGTGTAAACTAAATGTGTGTAATGATTTCCTCATCAGAGACCGTTCAATTGTAGGACTTGTGGAAGATGCACTGCAAACATTTTAAAGAATTGAACTGTATGCGTTGATTTCAGTCATCATGCATGGTTCTTTCGCTAGAACTCTGTGTAATTTATTTTTTAGTAATACCAAATAGTTCATGTGTGTTGTTGCAAAACCACACATTAGTAGATGGATAAGAACTAGTGGCAGTCCACGTGTCTTGTCAAATCAATCGCCCCTGCAGCAAGGACAGACATGGACTGGACTTTACTAGTTTTGTTCCTAGCGGAACGCTCGTCGGCGCGCATCCGTCCCGCCAATTTTTCACCCACTGTCATGCGTCGCCGCCACAATGGTACAATGCGAGTGTCGGTGCCTCTCTTCCCGTGCGTCTTCGAGCCTTATAGGCCAAACGTGGTGGGTGGCGGCTCTACAAAACCCCCGATAGCCTGAGAGGTCAAGAAAACCCTCATTTATCCGCTACCGCCGATCGTTCCAATGGCACCGATACGCTAGAACGACGAGAGGGAGGGTTGGCGCTTGGTTTTTCTACCGCATGACACATGCTCAACAAGCTTTGCTAGCGTGCATTCTTTGGGCCCCTGAAGAAAAACGTAAAAATACCTTTGAGTATTTACCAAACTGCTAAGAGTGGAGGAGTTGCAAGCTCTTCCAGCGGGACAGACTAGAGGTCAGGCCCTTGAGGCATCTCTTCTGCTGGAGATGGGTCTTAGTGAGAACCTGCTATGGAAAAGAAACCTTCGGATGGTGAAGTATCAAGCCCTTTGAAAAATCCTAAAGACAAGGGGTGCTCAAGCCATGGGGTCGAGGGACCGATCAGCCATGAACTTTTCCTAGATGAAAGCTTGGTGAAGGCTAACACTGCTAAGAAAAGGAAAAACACGAAAATTTCGGGCGATAAACCTCGCAAGGCGGGAGTGGTTGTAGAGAAGATATTGATGCTAGAACGTACAAATGACTTATGTCGGTATGGCAGTTGAGGGGCTGTTGGGCGTGCAACCCGATGATGGAAAGGGTTCTGCAAATGAAACTATCAAGAAGCATAAAAAGAAGGATTCAGATTTAACTCGATATCGGTGGAGGCTACCAGTGTGGTGCAGCCCTGTCGGGCGCAATGAATATCCTTAGTCTGAAATAATGAGGTTCTGGAAAGCCTGAGGCAGTTCATGAACTGTGCAATCTTGTGGACATGTTGCACCTAACGGTTGTCTTCTTGTCCGAGACCAAAATGCTTGCGAAGAAGTCCAAAGCTTTGGGGAATCAGCTAGGTTTCCTTAAAGCTTCTAGTGTTGAATGCACTGGCTTGAGTGGCCTAGTGATTTGCTGGACTAGTGATGTGATTGTGCGGCATAAGTCTTGTAACAAGTCACATATTGACGCCTGGGTTGCTTCCAGCGTGGGTGTTGGCAGAACTTGGAGGTTCATGGGTTTTCAGGATTTGCGTCAATTCAATCTAGCTATGCTTGGTAAACAAGGATGGAGACTCCTCACAAATTTGAACTCTCTATGCGCTCAAGTGTTGAAAGGAAAGTACTTCCATGACTCTGACTTTTTGTCGGCTAGGAAGAAGAGGAACTGTTCTCACACCTTGGGTGCTATTTTGAAGGAAGGACTGATCTTGAGATGGGGTTTATCAGAAGGATCGGGGATGGTGTCTGAACCAACATTTGGCAGATTCCTGAAGCTCCGGGCAACATACCTCTTTTCAAAAAACCTGAAGCTAGCGCCTTTGTTGTGTTGTCTAAGCTCATTAGCCCAGATGGTAATTAGAATTTGAACTCTCTCGAAAAAAATTGTGGTCCTGACATGCGTGCTCCGAGTTGTATTCCCTTGGGAAAGCTCTCTGAAGATTTCTGGGCGTGGTCTCCCGAATAACATGGGAATTGTTCGGTTAGATCAGCCTACCTCTCATTGATTAATGAGTCTCGCATGATCTCTAATTGGGCCACATACTCTCATGCTGATAATGACCTGATTTGCAAGAAGTTGCGGAGTACCAAGGCTCCCTCCCAGGGTGCGCTCTTTTTGGTGGAGGGTTATCCACGAGTTTTGGCCTGTTAACTCTAACTTGGCGTGAAGGCGTATTGAAGTTCCCAAGTTCTGTGTGGATTGTGGCAACCCAGAAGAAAGTTCCTTTCACTCCATGATACATTGTACGTACGCAAAAAGCTTGTTGCCACCATATGAAGAGTACTTGGGGCATAAAACTTCTTGTCTTCCATCCTCACACCTGGGTCAAGGATCTTCTGCACCCTGGTAATTGCAGCTCTTCCATCCTTCTCAATATTCCGTGTAGTATGTGGGCAGTCTGGAGCGCTCACAATGGTAGGAGACACGATGAACCTATGGCACATTTCGGTTGCTTGTCGTTGGGCAAGCGATCTGGCCTTTGATCTTTCTCAGCCAACCTCTCCCTCTGTGTTGCCAGCTAACCGCAGAAGTGGTCTCATGGAATGCTCCTCATACTGATGTCATCAAAGTAAATGTGGATGTAGCCTTTAATGCTAGTAATTTTAATGGGTCCTCCGTGTGGTGGTCAGAGATGTTGATGGCTTGCTTCTCGCTGCTAGGTCTAAATGGTACTCTGCTCTGCCGAATGCCTTGGTTGCTGAAGCTCTTGCATGCAAGGATGGTGCTCGCGTTGTTCATAATTGGAGATCGAGACATATCATGGTGGAGTCGGGCTACATGTCCTTAGTGCACCGTGGAAGTCCGGAACTGAGCACATGTCAAGCATTCTGCCCATTCTGTTGCAGATTGAAGAACTAAGCAAAAAAAATTCTTTCTTCTAATTTATCTTATGTTAAACGGGATGCAAATGTGGCTACTCACCTTACAACCAAGAGTGTTATAGCCTCTAGTCCTCTATGTATGTGGACAAACTTTATCCTTACCTTTTTGTCTTCGTGCATTCAACTTCAATGTAACCTTGCCTCTAGATGAATGAAACTGGATTTGATCTAAAAAATCATTTATTTGTCTTCTTTTGCAAGAAGTCCATTTAATTGCCAATAATTAATATTAATATAATTTCTTTGAATATAAGAAAATGTACATTTGCTAATTTTGCTGGGTTGCATATGCATATTTAACAATTAATTTTTATTAAATGTTCCGTGACAGCGCTCAAGGCATCTAGTTATTCGCAGGATATGAAGACCACATGGATTGACGTCACATGTGACAATGTGACATGGTTATTATTACTCCCAAGGATCCAGTGGCCGGATTGACTATGCCCGTAATTATAGTTTTAGCGTATGCACATGTAAAACACACACCCTTGTACCGGATCGAAAAGCTGACCAAATCGTATATACAAACCAGAAGAAATGAGAGGAAATGCGTGCGCAGCAACGAGCCCAATAATTACGCGGGTGCGTGTACATGAAGTCAGAGCAAACAACGTTACAATAAGCCGCAGAACCGAACCAAACGAACGCTGCACATGCGCCCGTGCCGGCTCTTGCGCCATGATTAACCATGTTTCTTCTTTCAAAAGAATACATAATTAAGCACACTTTTAGTCAGTAGCGCACTATCACTGTTAGCGGAAGAGATTTTTCTTTGATCTCGAATGGGCAAGACTCCAGGAACAGCACCCGTGGGCACGTTGTGATGCGTGCATTCCTTTCTCGTGACTTTGTGCGATTGGAAGATTTGTTTGCGAGAGTTAGGGGTGGATAACAGGCTTCTCGACTCGTTAAGGATTCGTCCGTTAAGTTCGTGCTCATTAAGGCTCGAGACATTAAACTTAACAAGCAAACAATTATGTTCAATTCTACTAGTTTAAAGCTCATTAAACTCGTGAACGCTCGTTCTACGATGTGTTACAACCTACAAGACAAGAGTATGGATGTAATTTTTATGAAGAAAGATGATGACCACATGAGAAGATGTGCTAGTTTGTTGCCTCCTATTGATTGTGATGGGTTGATCAAATTGAATAGATGAATTAGGCACCAAGAAAATACTTTCATATAAGATAAAATTATATATGTTCTAGTGTACTAACAAGCTTAACCAGTTGCTCATGAAACTTGTTAGCTCGTTTGTTATGCTTGTTAAGTTTAACGAGCTGAAATCGGTAATTGGCTCTATTCGTTAAGAAGTGACCTACGAGCTTAGAGCATCTATGACTACAATGAACATATCCTGTCCCTCAAACGTCTGTGGAAGCGTCCGGTCAGTGTCCAGCGTGTCCGTTTGAATCCTTATTTGTCCGTCCATGTAGTCATACTCCTCATTTTATCCATTACATGTCTGGTCACTTGCTTGTGACTGGTGGAGATGAAGACAGAAAGAAAAGAAAGGAAAAAGGTGGTCCGAAGCGGGTCGTGTCCTACATGACGGACTGATCGGGTGTGTCCGCAAACCTTCATATTCTCCCTACATTTGGTCTCAATATGAGGGTTCGCAGACAACCCGAACGTATAGGGATGATATGAGGGGTCCGGCTAGATTATATTTTTTTCTTCTCACTCATATCCGATCATCGGTTGTAGATGCTCTTAACGAGCCACCCATGCCCGAGGAAGAGCTTTGGATGTCCTCGTGTGCACACAATGGAAAGGCGGCAATAGTATTTACTAGTGCTTAGTGCTTAGTACATCTTCAATGCAAACCCCTAAAACAAACACGGTGTTTGTTTGAGGACATGTCCGGATGCGTCTGTGAACAATGGTACGGGAACGGGCCATTTCAAATCGGATTTGAACAAACCAGACAAATTCATGCAAATTGGATGATTTTCATCTAAACCGGACCAAAATCATTACATTTCTGAACATTTCAACTAAACTACATCGGACCAGGCTTTTTTTAACCTAGTTTAAATGATGGTCGGCTGCAACAAGCACCAGTTTCCCACGACATATCCTCCTCGTGCCTGGAAAGTTCACCGTGAGCCCGGGAAAATGAAGCTCTAGGAGGGGAGGAATAGTGGTGGCCTTCCTCGGACCCAAACCACTGTGGATTCGCAGAGCTGCTCTTCCTCACCGGAGTCCGCCTCGTCGACGGCGCCGGACGTGTCGGCCTCATGGTCGGGGCGTTGGGGTGTGAACAGCGATGGTGGCATGGCCGACGCGGAGCTAGCATGTATGCGGTCTCCTCCGCATACAATGATTTTCATGAAAGTTTTATTATATCCTTCTTGGATATCTATCACTTTGGGACTAATTTTATATATTACCATTGCTTATAACAAGCTCTCAAATGAATTTAAGTGAAGAACATGAGCATAAAAATTTTCATCTCTCAAAATAATATAAGTGAAGTATGAGAGAATTTCTTTAAAAATTAATGCACCACCGTGCTCAAAAAGATATAAGTGAAGCACTAGAGCAATTCCATAGCTTAAAAATTTTTAAGTGAAGCACATAGAACAATTCTAACAAATCCTATCATCATTATGACTTTTCTCAAATACGTGTGTCCAGTAAGGATGATTGTGACAGACTGAAAAGCAAAACATGCAAAGACTCATATAATACAAGATGCTCCAAGAAAAACTCATGTAAATAAAAATATAGGTCCATGTAAAATTACCAATGGTAGTTAGAAGAAAGACGGGATGCCTTCCGGGGCATCCCCAAGCTTAGTTGCTTAGTTCTCCTTGAATATTACCTTGGGGTGCCATGGGCATCCCCAAGCTTAGGCCCTTTTCACTCCTTATTCCTTCATCCATCGTGATCTCATCCAAAACTTGAAAACTTAAATCACAAAAGTCAACAAAACCTTCGTGAGATCCGTTAGTATAATAAAGCAAATCACCACTTTAAGTATTGTTGCAAACCCTTCATATTTTATTATTGCATTATATCTATTGTATTATAACTTTACCAAGGCTTATGCCCCCCCCCCCGATAAAATCCATAGATTCATCAAAACAAGCACACAATGCAAAAAAAAATAGAATCTGTCAAAAACAGAACAGTCTGTAGTAATATCGACTTTGACCATACTTCTATAACTCCAAAAATCCTGAAAAATTAGGGCATAGTAGGAAATTTGTATATAAATATTTTTTAAAAAATTCAGAATATTATCATTCTTCTGTGATTTTTAACAATTGTTCTACTGGGCGCAAAAGTTTCTGTTTTTCAACAAGATCAAATCAATTATCACCCAACATGATCCTAAAGGCTTTAATCGGCACAAACACTAATTGAAACATAAAAATGCAATCGTAATAGTAGCATAATTGTGTGAACACAAAAAAATATAAAAAAATTATTTTATTCATTGGGTTGCCTCTCAACAAGCGCTATCGTTTTATGCCCCTAGCTAGACATAATGCACATATCAAGTATTGTCATCTTTCTTCTTATTTTCTGTAGGTGTGTTTTTGTCAGGAGGCTTCTCAAATATAACTTGGAACACATTGTCCTTAGAAATTTTAGCATTATCAACTTGTCCATTTTGTATCCCCTTTGATTCTCGGCTACAATCCAATAATATTGTTGATTAACATCATTGAAAACTTGTTGGATAATATCCAAAATGGGAATTTCCATTTTAAGGTTCTCATAAATTTTTTGATTATTAACAAGCAAATGTCTTAATACATAATCACTATTGTAAAGGATCTCATTTATTACCGGTTTTTCGTGGTTCATACCATAAAAATCAAAGATCTCCCTAGATTCCCGTACTATGTGATTAAATTCATTCATAAGAACAAGGGTGGCTATCTTTTTAGCTTTTGGATCCTTTATAATGGGTAGCTCATAAAACAATCTTTGCAAGGTAGGATGAGTACAAATAAATCTATTTTCAAGTTTCAGAACTAATGCTAAAATAGTTTCCGCATAATTTTAGTTCTTTGAAGTATAGGAGCATTATCACATGTCATAGTTCCAACACAATAGAAGAATTCTTGGATGGTTTCTTTTCCTATAATGTTCCCTTGTCCCAAAACAAAAGTTTTAGCATCCAGATTGTCAGAACGTCCAATTTTAAGAGTTCTGTAACCATCTGTTTCTGCCATACCAACGTCACTCGTGATGTTAGGTTCGAGCAAACAAAAGATAGAATGAGAAAAATGCAAATATTTTTGTGATTTTCACTAAAATGTTTTAGAAGTGGGGGAGATGAAAATGAGAGGCAAATGGAAAATAATGTATATTGCAAGGAGATGAGATTTGTGATTGTGTACCTGAGAGATCTTGATGATGTCTCCCCGGCAACGGCACCAGGAATTCTTCCTGATTGCTTGTATCTCCGTTGGTATTTCCCCCAAGAGGAGAGGGTGATACAACACAATAACGGTAAGTATTTCCCTCATTTATGAAACCAAGGTTATCAATCCAGTAGGAGAACCAAGCAACACTATGTAAAAAACACCTGCACACAAATAACAAATACTTGCAACCCAATGCGTAAGAGGGGTTGTCAATCCCTCCTCGGTATTGAGATATATTAAATTGTATGTTATTAGATAAGTAGATCTAGCGAAAACACAAAATAAAATAAATAAATAAAAAGTACAACAAGTTATTTTTGGGTTTTTGGAAATAGATGAGGGGGCCGTAGATTTCACTAGTGTCTTCTCTCAAGAAATAACATACGGTGGGTAAAAAATTACTGTTGGGCAATTGACAGAAGAGCAAATAACTATGACCATATCCAAGGAAATAATCATGTATATAGGCATCACGTCCTAGTTTAGTAGACCGACTCCTGCCTGCATCCACTACTATTACTCCACACATCAACTACATCTAGTGTATTAAGTCCATGGAGAAACGGAGTAATGCAATAAGAATGATGACATGATGTAGACAAGATCTATTCATGTAGGAATAGACCCCATCTTTTTATCCTTAATGGCAACGATACATGCATGTCACTTCTCCTTCTGTCACTGAGATTGTGCACCGCAAGATCGAACCCATCACAAACCACCTCTTCCCATTGCAAAAAAATCAATCTAGTTGGCCAAACCAAACCAAAGTTTCGGAGAAGAAATATGAGGCTATAATAATCGTGCATATAAGAGATCAAAAAAGACTCAAATAATGTTCATAGATATATCTGATCATCAAGTTACAATTCATCGGATCCCAACAAACACACCGCAAAAAGTCATTACATCAAATAGATCTCCAAGAACATCGAGTAGAACATTGTATTGAGAATCAAAAAGAGAGAAGAAGCCATCTAGCTACTGCCTACGGACCCGTAGGTCTGTGGTAAACTACTCACGCATCATCGGAGGAGCACCAATGAGGATGACGAACCCCTGCGTGATCGTGTTCCCCTTCGGCAAGGTGCCGGAAAAGGGCTCTAGATTGGATCTCGTGGTTCTGAAACTTGCGGCCGCTGGAGTGGTTTTTCGTCGACTCCCCTATGGTTTCTAGAATATTTGGGAATTTATAGAGCTGAGAGGCAGTGGAGAGGTGGCCTGTGGGCCACACTACCCACCAGCGCGCGGTAGCATGCCCTGGTGCCTTGTGGGCCCCACGAGTTTGTAACATCCCAAATTTTCAATTTGGAATGTTATACATTAGATCATCATTGCATATCATATTTTATTGCATTTTGGCTTGATCCTAGGAATTCTACGCAACTCAAGGACCCACGGAGAGAGTTGAGAATTTCGTTATTTTCATATTCGAGTATTCTCAAATTTTGAAAAGAGGATCATTTGATTTTAATTATTTTATCTTTGAATATTTCTATTACAAAAATAAGAGAGAGGGAATAAAATGACTTTCCCAAAATAAAGAAATATTGGAGATTTAATTATAAAAACAAATAAGAATTTATTTCGGAGTTTTATCGCTATTTTATTTGAATTAGGAAAAATGCGCATTTTTTGAAATTTCATTTTAGGCCCAAATAAATGTTCATCTTGTCCGGCTTATTTTCAGAGGACGGGGAAAATTTATTTCAGATTTTGGAGTCCGTTTAGTATTTCTTTTCTTTCTTTTTCTGCATGTCAGAATTATTTTAAAAAATTCAAACCGACTTCGGGCCGATCCTGCTGCACGCCGCCGCTGACGCCGCCGTCCGCCGCCGACCTCACCGGACCCCACCGCCAGAGGTAGCCCGCCGCCGCTGCCGCCGCGGTTTTCTTCGGAAAACCGTACGTTTTTTTTACAAAACACCATTTATTTTTTTAGATCGGTTCATCGGTTTTTCTCGGTTTAGTTTATTTAGCGGACGTTCGTCCGTACATTCGTTTTAACGAACGGTTTTCACCATTTAGCCGCAGACAGCGAACGTTCGTTCGTTAGCCTGTTCGTCCGTTTTTTCTTTTTCTCGGATTTTTCGTGATTATTTTCGATTGCGATTTCTGATCCGATTTTCATTTTAGTATAACTTTTCGCTCGTTTATCGGAATCAGGCGATTCAAGCGCCTAGAGTTTCGTCTCGAAACCCTCTTTTCATTTAACCAACTGAAACAAGTTTTTGCCACTGTAAAATTTGACTTAGGTCCAGATTAGTAAACGAAGCTTGTTTCTTTCGCCGTTTGAGTTTCGTTGCTTCGTTTGATTTGATTCTTTTTGCAAACTGGAGTTCTTAAGTTGAACTTTCTGGTTAGATCTCTTATTTGAGTTTTACCCGTGCATTATATGAGTGCTTATTGTATGCTTATTTGTTTGCGATAGAGTACCCGAAGTGCGCAGCGTGCTACTACGAGTCTCTAGGTTTCACAGATCATCAGCAAGGCAAGTAACACTTTGATCATACCTCTTTACTACCCAGTTTTATTGCATTAGATCAATCCTCAAACAATTGCATGGTTAGGATCTGATTAATATGTGGGTTTTGGGAAGTACATGAGGTAGTACCTATTGTCCTGTTTATTATCAAACCTTTGGGAGTTACTTCTACGTTTGCTTATATGGCTATGCTATGCTAGTAGACATGGATTGGGTGAGTGTATCCATGACAGATTTGAGTATTGTTAATTAATGGTTCAACTTAAGGTGGCAACTTTAATACACATCTGGGTGGATTGAGGCACCTAGGGAACCCAGCGTTGCCTGTATTCTTTGGAAATCCCGGGGTACCGTGTGATTCTCCTATGGACCGCCACCCAGACTCAAAGGGATCATGAGATTATTCATGCTAGAAACTTCCGTGTGCAGCCGCAAGCTACTATGGGCTCTAGCATAGTTGAGTATGTTGCGTGACCTCTTTCAGTGGTAGACTAGCGGATGTAGGGGATGTAGGTTGGTACTGTCTACCAAGAGTGAAGAGTTAATGCTTCTGAAAGACTGTGTCTTGGTCATCCGTTTCTCAAACAACATGTAGTGCGAGAATCCAACGGAGGAGATTGAGTCTTGCTGGGAAAAGTGCGCAAACCTCTGCAGAATGTACAAACTAATCATGGTTAGCCGTGTCCCCGGTTATGGACGTTCTAAGTATCTAGTTTCTTGGATTATCATGTGAATCTCATCATGTTACTTAATTTAAATTCTTGGGTTTAATGTTTAAGCTTAATTGGGACTGGGTTGGAGGAACCTTCTCAATGTTTAACAACCACCATGATAGTTACATAAAATTTATTCCTTTGTTGTAGGGAAAATTGGCTTTATGCAAAACTGTAACCATAGAGCTTTCCACCAGCCATATATGCATGTAGTGATAGCATTATTCTGTTCATTACTCTCTATGTGTTACATTTCTAGCATATTCCATGTGCTGACCCATTTTCGGGCTGCAACGTTCATGTTGCAGACTTTTCAGACGACGAGTAAGGTGCCTTAGGTCGTGATCTTTCACTCAGTGATGTCATTGGAGTTGATGGACTCACTTTATTTTCCAAGCCTTCCGCTGTTATCATTATTAGATGGCCTTAAGCCATATTTATTGTAATAAGTTCTCTTTTGAGACATTCGATGTAATAAGTGAGTGATTGCTACTCTGTTATAAATCCTTCAAGTACTGTGCATGTCAGCATTACTGATCCAAGGATGACACTGATGCACAGAGATCAGACTATTTGAGGTCTGGTCGCTACAAGATGGTATCAGAGCACACGTTGACTGTAGGACACGACCACTAAGCTAAAGCCCTAGATCACTACTCTCTTCTCATTTATGACTCCTCTCCCTTTTCTACTCTTTAGGATGGCGGATACAAGGAACAAGTTCGCGCAACCGGATGAAGATACACCTTTTGGACGCCACTTGAAGGAAGTCACTAGATACCTGAATATCAGAGTACCAAGCTTCACCGGGACCTACATCGCCACTCTACCAGAAGAGGAGCGTTGGATCATTCAAGTTCAAGTTCCAGGAAGGACATTCATGCCCGTCACTGAGCCCATAGAGTTTTCCTTTGATGCACCAACCTGGAGTCTAGGAAAGAGCATGGCAGCCCACATCGCCATGGGATGCATTGGAGAAGTTTACCACAATGATCTCAAGGATACTATCTACCAGATTTGTGGGCACCGAGATGAGCAATGGGAGATGATCAGCACCAGGAAGGATAGATCAATTACAGCTTTCATCCAGGATTTAAAGAAGCACATTCGTCGCCAGGAGAACCAGATGTGCGCATGCATGATAGATCTGAAGAAGGCAATGACCAAAATCACGGAGCTAGAAGAAGAACTCAAGACTACACGCGATGGATATGAGGAGGAAATGACGACACTCGTGGAGAAGAATGATGACCTGAAGAAGAAGCTAAAAGTATTCATGGGATTCCCCGCGCCAGGACGAGAAGACAACGAATGCACTTGCCCGAAGAACTACATCATCATCGACGACACCGACTCAGACCCCGACGATAGTGATGATGACTACGTTGATGAAGCTGGAGCAGATATCATGAGTCTTCGACCGATCAATTTTTCTAGTCGACCACCATAACAGTAGTAGTATTCCCCCATGTATATAGTATAGTCCGAGCACTTTTGTAATGATAGTTAGACTGTCGTATGCCCTTGTTTGATCTGATTAAAGTGATATTGTTTGTGTTTGTCTCATGTGCAAATGGGTAGTGTTTTCCCTTTAGACCTCATTCTATTCTGCTTTCTCATCTTTTCTAAACCCTCAGATGCCTCTGAGACACGACAATGGATTGGCTTTCCCACCGGAGCTCACTCAGTTGATCCAGCAGCAGAATGCATTGATGCAGATACTAGTTCAGAATCAGAATCAGGGGAACAACAACAACAACAACAACAACCCACCACCACCACCACCTGTTGATCACTTAGCCCGTTTCTTGAGGCTTAATCCGCCGGTGTTCTCCAGTAGCACCGAGCCGATAGTTGCAGATGATTGGCTCCGCAAGATTGGAAGGGAGTTGACCACTGCAGGATGCACAGATGCGAAGAGAGTGCTTTTTGCCGCACATCAGCTTGATGGAGCTGCAACATCATGGTGGGAGAATTTCACAGCCACTTACCCCATCGACACTGTCACATGGGATCAGTTTTAGCAGGCTTTCCATACTGCCCATGTTTCAGCAGGAGTTATGGCCATGAAGAAGCGTGAGTTACGCAACTTGCGCCAAGGAGGACGTACAGTTGGCCAGTATGTGGATGATTTTAGTAAGCTAGCATGTTATGCCCCAGATGATGTTGCTACAGATGCAACTAAGCAGGAGAAGTTTCTGGAAGGATTGAATGATGAGCTGAGCATGCAGTTGATGGTCGCAACCTTCAACAACTTCCAGGAGTTGGTAGACCGAGCTCTCATGATTGAAGAGAAGCAGCAGCAGATTGACAGTCGCAAGAGGAAGTATGGACAAGGGAAGTACAATTCTGGAGCTCAGCAGAAGCCTCGTTTTACCCCAAACACGGGAGGATCTTTTAAGTATACCCATGGAGGTCACAATCACAATGGAGGGAGTTCGCACAACCATAGTGGCCCCAAGAATGGCAATGGGAATGGAGGAAGCAACGGACAAAATCGTGCCAACCCATCAACACCGGCAAAGAGGGATCTAAGCCACATTACCTGTTTCAAGTGCTAGAAGACTGGACATTACGCCACTGAATGTCCTAAAGCAAAGAATGGAAATGGAAATGGAAGCTCTGGGAAGAAGCCTAACCCTTTCGACAGGGGGCAGGTGAACCACGTTAGCGTGGAGGAGGTTGAAGCCCAGCCAGATGAAGTAATAGGTAAGTTTTTGGTTAAGTCATTTACTGCAATCGTTCTTTTTGATACTAGTGCATCGCATTCATACATATCAAGGGGATTTGTGGATAAGTATAAACTGCCAACCCAAGCCCTTAGGTCACCCATGTTAGTAACCTCGCCAGGAGCAGAGTATATGGCTAGTCTATGGTGTGATCGGT
Organism: Triticum aestivum; assembly: GCF_018294505.1. NCBI lineage: Eukaryota > Viridiplantae > Streptophyta > Magnoliopsida > Poales > Poaceae > Triticum > Triticum aestivum. Next base: position 396,293,833 of record NC_057801.1, on the reverse strand, counting down.
TACCATTATGGAACGGTAACTACGTGTTTCCCTCAAACCTAATTTTATTGGAATCACAAGGACTGGATGTGATATTAGGCATGGATTGGTTATCGAAGTATGGAGGGAACATTGAATGCGCCAGTAAGTCGATTCTGCTTACCACCCCAGAAGGAAGAAGGATCAAGTATGTATGCCGGCATGTGCCAAAGAGGACTCAAGTGAATTCCTTATCAGGAGTTGTACAGGAGGAAGTACCAGTGGTGAAGGATTTCCCTGACGTATTTCAATAAGAGTTGTCAGCCATGCCACTGGATAGAGATATTGAGTTTTTGATTGAGCTTTTGCGATGCACAGGGCCAATATCTAAGAGACCGTACTGGATGCCCGCAAAGGATTTGGAGGAAATTAAGAAGCAGATGAAGGAGTTACTGGATAAAGGCTATATTGGCCCAAGTTTGTCACCTTGGGGATCACTAGTGCTTCTAGTGGAGAAGAAGGATGGATCGTTGAGGATGGTTGTTGATTATCGAGGATTGAATGAAGTAACAATCAAGAACAAGTACCCACTACCGATGATCAACGATTTGTTTGACCAGTTGCAAGGAGCTAAGGTATTTTCCAAGATCGATCTACGATCTGGATACCACCAGCTAAAGATTCGAGAGCAGGATATTCCTAAGACAGCTTTTACCACAAGGTACGGGCTATATGAGTATACCATTATGTTATTTGGTCTGACTAACACACCTGCCTATTTTATGAACATGATGAACAAGGTGTTTATGGAGTTTCTGGATAGGTTCGTCGTGGTGTACATTGATGATATTTTGGTCTACTCGAAGAATGAAGAGGAGCATAAGGAGCATTTGCATTTGGTACTTGGGAAGCTCAGAGAACATCAATTATATGCCAAATTCAGCAAGTGTGAGTTTTGGTTGAAGGAAGTTGGATTCCTCGGACATGTTATATCCGGAGAAGGAATAGCAGTAGACCCCACTAAAGTTGTCACTGTGACAAATTGGGAATCACCCACGACAGTTGAAGAGATCCGGAGTTTCCTTGGACTCGCAGGATACTACCGGAGGTTCATTGAGAATTTCTCGAAGATTGTAAAACCCATGACGGAGTTATTGAAGAAGGACACCAAATTCAAATGGACTGAGGAATGTGAGGCTAGTTTCCAGGAGTTGAAGAAACGTTTGGTTACATCACCAGTGTTGATTCTGCCAGATCAGCGCAAGGATTATGAAGTATATTGCGACGCTTCTCTTCGAGGACTTGGAGCAGTGCTTATGCAGGAGGGAAGAGTTGTTTCGTATGCCTCACGACAACTCAAGCCCCATGAGTTGAATTATGCTACACATGATTTGGAGTTAGCAGCCGTAGTGCACGCATTGAAGACATGGAGACATTTTCTCATCGGAAACTATTGTGTGGTGTACACGGATCACAAGAGTTTGAAGTACATCTTCACACAGAAGGAGTTGAATCTCAGGCAAAGGAGATGGTTGGATCTCATTAAGGATTATGATATGAGATTGCATTACCACCCCGGAAAGGCTAACGTAGTAGCCGATGCGTTGAGCCGCAAGATCATGTCAACACCCTCATGACCGGAGAGTTACCCAAGGATTTAGCCGAGGATCTTCGCGAGCTATGTTTAGAGATAGTTCCGAGAAGCTATGTAGCAGCATTGGAGATTCAGTCTACTTTGATGGATAAGATCAAAGGAGCTCAGAAGACCGACAAGGAGATTGCCGAGATAAAGGAGAAGATGAGCAAAGGAAAAGCTAAGGGATTTAGTGAGGATGAACACGATACCTTATGGTTTGAGGATCGTGTTTATGTGCCTAATGACCCAGAGATTAGGAAGTTGATTCTGCAAGAGGCCCATGATTCAACGTATTCGATTCACCCAGGAAATACCAAGATGTATCTGGATTTGAAGGACAGTTTCTGGTGGACCGGAATGAAGAAGGATATTGCGGAGTATGTAGCAGTTTGTGATGTATGTCAGAGAGTGAAGGCAGAGCATCAGAAGCCAGCAGGATTGCTATAGCCATTGCCGATACCCGAATGGAAGTGGGATAAGCTAGGCATGGATTTTATCACGGGATTGCCCAGGACTCGTTCAGGCTATGACTCAATATGGGTTGTAGTCGATCGTTTGACAAAAGTAGCTCATTTCATCCCAGTGAAGACCACTTACACTAGTGCTAAGTTGGCAAAGATATACATGACCAGGATTGTATGTCTGCATGGAGTTCTGAGGACCATTGTATCAGATAGAGGAACCCAATTTACCTCAAAGTTCCGGAATTAGTTGCACGAAACTTTGGGTACCAGGCTAGGGTTCAGTACAGCCTTTCATCCACAGACAGATGGACAGACCGAGAGAGTCAATCAGATTCTGGAGGACATGTTGAGAGCTTGTGCGCTAGATTATGGATCTAGTTGGGGCGACAATTCGCCATATGCAGAGTTCTCTTACAACAACAGTTATCAATCCAGTTTGAAGATGGCCCCTTTCGAAGCTTTGTACGGAAGGAGGTGCAGGACACCGTTGTTGTGGGAGGAAGTTGGAGACTGTCAGTTGTTTGGACCAGATTTGATTAAAGAGTCTGAAAAGAAGGTTAAGCTGATTCACGATTGACCCAAGGTAGCCCAGTCCAGGCAGAAGAGCTATGCAGATTCTAAACGCAAGGAGACAGTTTACGAAGTTAGAGACAGAGTTTATCTTCGTGTGTCCCCACTTCAAGGGGTTAAGCGTTTTGGAGTTAAGGGAAAGTTAGCACCACGTTTTGTGGGACCATACAAAGTCTTGGAGCGTATTGGAGAAGTTGCTTACAAGTTTGAATTGCCCGAAGGATTGTCAGGAGTTCATGATGTGTTCCACATTTCCTAGTTGAAGAAGTGCCACACAGAGATGGCCGATATACCACTGAGAGATACAGTGCCACTGGAAGCGAATCAGTTGGATAGCGATTTGACCTATGAGGAGAAACCAGTCAAGATTCTCGAGTTTGCCAGCAGAGTCATGCGCAACAAGGTTATCAAGTTCTGCAAGGTTCAGTGGAGCCACCATACCGAGGATGAAGCCACCTGGGAGCAAGAGGAAGACCTACTGAAGGACCACCCTCACCTATTTTCTAGCCAACCCGAATCTCGAGGGCGAGATTCATCTTAAGGGGGATAGGTTTGTAACATCCCAAATTTTCAATTTGGAATTTTATACATTAGATCATCATTGCATATCATATTTTATTGCATTTTGGCTTGATCCTAGGAATTCTACGCAACTCAAGGACCCACACAGAGAGTTGGGAATTTCGTTATTTTCATATTTGAGTTTTCTCAAATTTTGAAAAGAGGATCATTTGATTTTAATTATTTTATCTTCGAATATTTCTCTTATAAAAATAAGAGAAAGGGAATAAAATGACTTTCCCAAAATAAAGAAATATTGGAGATTTAATAATAAAATCAAATAAGAATTTATTTCAGAGTTTTATCACTATTTTATTTCAATTAGGAAAAATGCGCGTTTTTCAAAATTTCATTTTAGGCCCACATAAATGTTCATCTTGTCCGGCTCATTTTTACAGGATGGGGAAAATTTATTTCGGGATTTTTGGAGTCCGTTTAGTATTTCTTTTCTTTCTTTTTTTGCACGTCAGAATTATTTAAAAAAAATCAAACCGACTTCGGGCCGTACCCGGCCTGAACTCTTAGGGCCGGCCCTTATAAGCCGCCGCCGCGGCGCCCCAACCCACCCCAGCCGCCCGCGCCCCCAAACCCTAACGCTAAGCCTCTGCCGCCTCGCGACGCCGTCACCCCGCCGCCCCGCGCCGCCGCCTCGCCCGCCGCCCCGCGCCGTCGCCGATCCCGCCGCCCGCCACCGACACCGCCATCCGCCGCCGACCTCGTCGGACCCCGCCGCCGAAGGTAGCCCGCCGTCGCCGCGGTTTTCTTCGGAAAACCGTATGTTTTTTTTACGAAAACCCGGTTTATTTTTTTTAATCGGTTCGTCGGTTTTTCTCGATTTAGTTTATTTAGCGGACGTTCGTCCGTACGTTCGTTTTAACGAACGGTTTTCACCGTTTAGCCGCAGACAGCGAACGTTCGTTCATTAGCCTATTCGTTCGTTTTTTCTTTTTCTCGGGTTTTTCGCGATTATTTTCGATCGCGATTTCTGATCCGATTTTCTGTTCAGTATAACTTTTCGCTCGTTTATCGGAATCAGGCGATTCAAGCGCCTAGAGTTTCGTATCGAAACCCTCATTCCGTTTAACCAACTCAAACAAGTTTTTGCTACTATAAAATTTGACTTAGGTCCAGCTTAGTAAACGAAGTTTGTTTCTTTCGCTGTTTGAGTTTCGTTGCTTCGTTTGATTTGATTCTTTTTGCAAATCGGAGTTCTTAAGTTGAACTTTCTGGTTAGATCTCTTATTTGAGTTTTACCAGTGCATTAGATGAGTGCTTATTGTATGCTTGTTTGTTTGCGATAGAGTACCCGGAGTGCGCAGCGTGCTACTATGAGTCTCTAGGTTTCACGAATCATCAGCAAGGCAAGTAACACTTTGATCATACCTCTTTACTACCTAGTTTTATTGCATTAGATCAATCCTCAAACAATTGCATGGTTACGATCTGATTAATATGTGGGTTTTGGGAAGTAGATGAGGTAGTACCTATTGTCCTGTTTATTATCAAACCTTTGGGAGTTACTTCTACGTTTGCTTATATTGCTATGCTATGCTAGTAGACGTGGATTGGGTGAGTGTATCCATGACAGATGTGAGTATTGTTAATTAATGGTTCAACTTAAGGTGGCAACTTTAATACACATTTGGGTGGATTGAGGCACCTGGGGAACCCAGTGTTGCGTGTATTTTTTGGAAATCCCGGGGTACCGTGTGATTCTCCTATGGACCGCCACCTAGGCTCAAAGGGATCATGAGATTATTCATGCTACAAACTTCCGTGTGCAGCCGCAAGCTACTATGGGCTCTAGCATAGTTGAGTATGTTGCGTGACCTCTTTTAGTGGTAGACTAGCAGATGTAGGGGATGTAGGTTGGTCCTGTCTACCAAGAGTGAAGAGTTAATGCTTCTGAAAGACTGTGTCTCGGTCATCCGTTTCTCAAACAACATGTAGTGCGAGAATCCAACGGAGGAGATTGAGTCTTGCTGGGAAAAGTGCGCAAACCACTGCAGAATGTACAAACTAATCATGGTTAGCCGTGTCCCCGGTTATGGACGTTCTAAGTATCTAGTTTCTTGGATTATCATGTGAATCTCATCATGTTACTTAATTTAAATTGTTGGGTTTAATGTTTAAGCTTAATTGGGATTGAGTTGGAGGAACCTTCTCAATGTTTAACAACCACCATGATAGTTAAATAAAATTTATTCCTTTGTTGAAGGGAAAAATTGGCTTTATGCAAAACTGTAACCATAGAGTGATAGCATTATTCTGTTCATTACTCTCTATGTGTTACATTGCCAGCATATTCCATGTGCTGACCCGTTTTCGGGCTGCAACGTTCATGTTGCAGACTTTTCAGACAACGAGTAAGGTGCCTTAGGTTGTGATCTTTCACTCAGTGATGCCGTTGGAGTTGATGGACTCGCTTTATCTTCCCAGCCTTCCGCTGTTATCATTATTAGATGACCTTAAGCCATATTTATTGTAATAAGTTCTCTTTTGACACATTCGATGTAATAAGTGTGTGATTGCTACTCTGTTATAAATCCTTCAAGTACTATGCTTGTCAGCATAACCGATCCAGGGATGACACTGATGCACAGATATCAGACTGTTTGAGGTCTAGTCGCTACAGAGTTGATGGAAATATGCCCTAGAGGCAATAATAAAGTTGTTATTATTATATTTTCTTATTCATGATAAAGGTTTATTCATGCTAGAATTGTATTGATCGGAACTTAAATGCATGTGTGGATACATAAACAAATACCGTCTCCCTAGTAAGCCTCTACTAGACTAGCTCGTTGATCAAAGATGGTTAAGGTTTCCTAACTATGGACATGTGTTGTCACTTGATAACGGGATCACAGTATTAGGAGAATTATGTGATGGAAAAGACCCATCTGTTAGCTTAGAATATGATCGTTCAATTTATTGCTACTGCTTTCTTGATGTCAAATACATATTCCTTTGACTATGAGATCATGCAACTCCCGAATACCGAAAGAATACCTTGTGTGCTATCAAACGTCACAACGTAACTGGGTGATCATAAAGATGCCCTATAGGTATCTCCGAAGGTGTCTGTTGAGGTTGCATGTATCAATATTGGGATTTGTCACTCTGTTTATCGGAGAGGTATCTCTGGGCCCTCTCGGTAATACACATCACAAGAAGCTTGCAAGCAAAGTGACTAAGGAGTTAGTTACGAGATGATGTATTACGAAACGAGTAAAGAGGCTTGCCAGTAACAAGATTGAACTAGGTATGAAGATACCAACGATCGAATCTCGGGCAAGTAACATACCAACAGACAAAGGGAATTGCGTCTGTTGTCATAAAGGTTCGACCGATAAAGATCTTCGTAGAATATGTAGGAACCAATATGGGCATCTAGGTCCCACTATTGGTTATTGACTAGAGAGGCATCTCGGTCATGTCTACACCATTCTCAAACCTGTAGGGTCCACACGCTTAACGTTCTTTGACGATATAGTATTATATGAGTTATGTGAGTTGATGACCGAATATTGTTCGGAGTCCCGAACGAGATCACGGACATGACGAGGATCTCCGGAACGGTCCGGAGGTAAAGGTTGACATATAGGACGATGCTATTTGGTCACTGGAAAGGTTTCAGAATATATCGGGTAGTCATCGGATCACCGGAAGGGGTTCCGGGAGGCCCCGTGAGGTTATTGGGCCATATGGGCCAACAGAGGGGAGCACACCAGACCATAAGGGGCTGACGTGCCCCACCTCTGGGCCGTCAGCCCTATCTAACGAAAGGGGGGAGGGCTAGCCCCTCCTGCCTTCCCTCCATGTAAGAGAAAGGAAAAGGGGGCCCCTCAAAAAAAGAGAAAGCAAAGGGGGCGGGGCGCCACCCCCTCCCGCCTTCCCCCCGCGCGCCCAAGAAGGAAGGGGGCACGGCTAGGGAAGGGGCCAAGGGTGGCCGCCGGCCCCCTTGGGGTTGCCCAAGGCTGCCTCCCCTCCTCCCCCACCTATATATGTGTGGAGGGAGAGGGGCAACACACACCACGATCCCCAAGCCGTATGCAGCACCCCTCTCCCTCTAGTTCATCCTCGGTCATTTTTTCATAGTGCTCGGCAAAGCCCTGCGGAGATAGTTGCATCACCACCGTCACCACGCGGTCGTGCTGCCAGAACTCATCTACTACTTCGCCTGTCTTGCTGGATCAAGAAGGTGAGGATGTCATCGAGCTGAACGTGTGCTGAACGCGGAGGTGTCGTACGTTCGGTACTTGATCAGGACGATCGTGAAGGTGTACGACTACATAAACCGCATTGATAAATGCTTACGCTTAACAGTCTACGAGGGTACGTAGACACACTCTCCCTTCTAGTAGCTATGCATCTCCATGGATAGATCTTGTGTGTGCGTAGAATTTTTTTTGTTTTCCATGCAATGTTTCCCAACACGAGCCTTCCCCCCGGTACTTCCTTGGATCCCAAGGTATCTTCTGGGCAAAAAAATATCTCCAAAAAGTTTGATGGCATCTGGACTTCGTTTGGTACTAATATTCTTCGAAGTAAAAAAACAAGCAAAAAACAACAACTGGTACTGGGCACTATGCCAATAGGTTAGTTCAAAAAAATGATATAAAGTTGCTATAAAATGAATGTAAAACATCCAAGAATGATAATATAACAGCATGGAACAATAAAAAATTATAGATACGTTGGAGACGTATTAGCGGACGACGAGGACGAGGGCAGCGGACGACGACGACTGATACGTCCATTTTGCATCATGTTTTCCTACTGTTATTTATGTTGTTTGTATAATAATGCTTTTTGAGTAATTCTAAATCCTTTTCTCTTATAATATGCGAGGTATGCACAAAGGGGGATAATTCTGGCAGCTGGAAATCTGGACCTGAAGAACCTACGTCAAGCTACCTATTCTGCACAACTCCAAATGAGCTGAAACTTCCCGAGGATTTTTTATGGAACATTTATACATATTGGAGCAAATAACTACCAGAGGGGGGCCACCAGGTATATAAGTCATTTTTACCTAGAAAAAAAATCATATGAGGACTTTCGGGACGAAGCGCCGCCTCCTCGAGGTGGAACTTGGCAGGAGCACTTTTGCCCTCCGGTGGAGCGATTCCGCCGGGGGAACTTCCCTCTCGGAGGGGGGAATCAACATCATCATTATCACCAACAACTCTCCCATATTGGGGGGGGGGGGGCTATCTTCATCAGCACCAACTCCTCTCAAACCCTAGTTCATCTATTGTGTTCAATCTTTGTACCAAAACTATAGATTGGTGCTAGTGGGTGACTATTAGTGTTGATTACATCTTGTGGTTGATTACTATATGGTTTATTTGGTGGAAGATTAAATGTTTTCATATCCATTATGCTATTTAATATGCCTCTAAGCTTGAGCATGATTATCATTTGTGAGTAGTTACTTTCGTTCTTGAGGTCACAGGAGAAATCATGTTACAAGTAATCATGTGGAACTTGATATGTGTTCTTATATTTTGATAATATGTATGTTGTCATTCTCTTAGTGGTGTCATGTGAACGTCGACTACTTGACACTTCACCATATTTGGTCCTAAGGGAATGCATTGTGGAGTAGTTATTACATGGTGGATTGCGAGAGTGATAGAAGCTTAAACCTAGTTTATGCGCTATTCCGTAAGGGACAGATTGGATCCAAAAGTTTAATCCTATGGTTAGAATTTATTCTTAATACTTTTCTCGTGCTTGTGGATGCTTGTGAGAGGGTTAATCATAAATAGGAGGTTTGTTCAAGTAAGAACAACACCTAAGCACTGGTCCACCCACATATCAAATTATCAATGTACCGAACATGAATTAAGCCAACATGATGAAAGTGACTAGATGAAATTCCCGTGTACCCTCAAGAACACTTTGCTTATCATAAGAGACCATTTTGGTCTGGCATTTGCCTCAAAAGTATTGGGCTACCTTGCTGCACTTTTGTTACTACTACCGTTACTTGCTCGTTACAAATTATCTGGCTATCAAACTACTCCCCTAGTTACAATTTTAGCACTTGCAGACATTACATTGCTGAAAACTACTTGTCATTTCCTTCTGCTCCTCATTGGGTTCGACACTCTTACTTATCGAAAAGGCTACAATTTACCCCATATACTTGTGGGTCATCAAGGCGATTTTCTGGTGCCGTTGCCGGGGAGTGAAGCGCTCTTGGTAAGTGGAAATTGGTAAGGAAACATTATTACTACGTGCTGAAATTTATTGTCACTTGCTACTATGGAAAACAACCCTATGAGGTGTTTGTTTGGGGTATCTTCACCTCGACCGGAACCACAATCAGTTGCCCCTCAACCTACTGCACCTACTGAAAATATTGAATATGAAATTCCTTCGGGTATGTTAGAACAGCTGCTAGCTAATCCTTATGCAGGAGATGGAACTGAACATCCTGATATGCACTTGATATATGTGGATGAAATTTGTGGATTGTTTAAGCTTGCAGATTTTCCCGGAGATGAAGCTAAGAAGAAGGTTTTCCCTTTATCTTTGAAAGGAAAAGCATTGACATGGTATAGGTTATGCGATGATATTGGATCTTGAAACTGGAATCGATTGAAACTGGAATTGCGCCAAAAAAATTATCCTATGCATCTAGTTCATCGTGATCGGAATTACATATATAATCATTGGCCTCATGAAGGAGAAAGTATCGCTCTAGCTTGGGGGAGGCTTATGTTAATGTTATACTCATGCCCCAATCATGAGCTCTCAAGAGAAATTATTATTCAGAATTTTTATGCTCAGTTTTTCGTAATAATCAATCCATGCTCCATACTTCTTGTACTGGTTCTTTTATGAAGAAAACTATTGAATTCTGGTGGGATCTTTTAGAAAGAATTAAACACACCTCTGAAGATTGGGAACTCAAAGTCAGGTATTGAACCTAAGTTTGATTGTGTTAAATATTTTATGAATACCGATGCTTTTCAAAAGTTTAGCACTAAATATGGACTTGACTATGAGATAGTAGCTTCCTTCCATGAATATTTTGCTACTCATGTTGATCTCCCTAAGGAGAAGTGGTTTAAATATCACCCACCTATTAGGGAAGAAGTTAAAGAACCGGTAAAAGCTAAAGAAGAAACTATCATTTACAATGTTGATCCAGTTATTCCCACTGCTTATATTGAAAACCCACATTTTCCTGTTAGGATGAAGGATCATGCTAAAGCTTCAATTGTGGTTAACAAAAGTTATGTTAGAACACCGAAACCATCTGAACAAATCAGAGTTGAACCTAGTGTTGCTATGGTTAAAGATCTCTTAGTTGATAATATTGATGGGCATGTTATTTACTTCTGTGGTGAAGCTTCTAGAATTGCCAAACCTGAAGGAAAAGATAAACATAGACCAGTTATTGGCATGCTTGTTGTCTCAGTTAAGATAGGAGATCACTGTTATCATGGGCTATGTGACCTAGGTGCTAGTGTGAGTGCTATTCATTTTTCCTTATATCAAGAAATTAAAGATGAAATAGCACCTGCTGAAATGGAAGGCATAGATGTCACTATTGAACTTGCTAATAGAGATACTATATCACCAATTGGGATTCTTAGAGATGATGAAGTCTTGTGTGGGAAAATAAAATACCCTACTGATTTTCTTGTTCTTAGCTCCCCACACGATGACTTTTGTCCCATTATTTTTGGTAGACCTTTCTTGAACACTGTCAATGCTAAAATAGATTGTGAGAAACAAACTACCGGTGTTAGTTTTGGTGATGAATCTCATGAATTTAATTTTTCCAAGTTTAGTAGACAACCTCATAAGAAAGATTTGCCTAGTAAGGATGAAATTATTGGTCTTGCTTCTATTGTTGTGCCTCCTACTGATCCTTTGGAACAATACTTGCTAGACCATGAAAATGATTTGCATATGTGTGAAAGAAATTGTCGATGTAAAAAAGTACGGGCTCTTTTGTATCCCTTACTTGTGCACAGGCAGTTGTAGCCACTCCTGTGGCTGGGCCTGGCAAGGCAGTGAAAGATAAAACACGAAGACTACCAAGGCAGATATTCAAGTCAAGGAACAAGGAGCAGAAGGCAAGCTGGACCTCCCTCGGCAACACCCTTGCCGGGGCAACCTGCTCAGCACTAGCAAGCCCATCACCCTTGAGGCTGAGAGTTCAGACACCATCGACAATGTTAAGACCAAGATTTGGGAGCGCATGCATGATAGCATGCAGATCTTCATGGAGATTGATAGCCTGCGAGTTGATGTGCGACCAGATGACGAAGACCCCCGGCAAGCCCCTTGCCTGGGACAACTGCAAGGCCCCTGGCAAGCCGTGCTGGGGACGATCGTTGGGCCGCAACTAGGCCCGCGCCCGGCAAGGATTTGCCACCTCACCACCACTCCAGTGCAATGACCAGTGTGCCAACTAAGCAGGAACCTGCGTGGTGGCATGCAGATCTTCGTGGAGGCTCCACCATCACGCAAACACAACAGTTAGTTAGCCAGCGTGGCACTGCATGCCTCGTCAGCCTAGATGTGTGTCGAAGCGAGGAGGGGCGGCGACGGACGGGATGCCCTCGGTTGCCGTCCCCGATAAAGTAGGTGGGCATGTAGGCAACACATTAAATGCGTTTGTCCTATGGTGCCGAGCGATAAGTTCATACACTGTAGCTTGCTATTCGCCGAGCGATAAGTTCATATCTCTAGCTTGCTTTTAACCTCCTATGTGCCATTGTGACAACCCCTTTACGTATAGAAGGAGGCCCAAGGCGTACAGAGAGAGGATTCAGACTTTTGGACGGTGCATGCACAATAGGTAGTTCAAAAGCTCAAGAACACATATATCCAGACAAGCAGGACTAGGGTATTACGCATCTTTGTGGCCCGAACCTGGGTAAAAAAAACCTTGTGCTGACTGCTAGACCTGCTCTTCGTGCAGCTACTCCCCCCGCCGAACGTAGAAAGGATTCCTGTGATCCCATAGGTGTTTGTTTCCCCAACATCTTTGGCGCCCCAGGTAGGGGGAATTAGTTGTGAGAATCTGGTCTATTAGTTAGTGTAGTAGTTTCTTCATTGCCACGGCGCCGAAGAAGAAGACGATCGCAGCGGTCGGCCCGTCCAGAGCCCCTCAGCCCGTGATCGCACGGACGGGCGATATAGCAGACGCCAGTGGTGGAGGAGATCAAGATCGTCCATGCCACCCAGATACAAGGAGCCAGGTGAGCGATAGAAAGCTAAGTCACGCCAAAACTTTGACTATTTTCCTTTTTGTGAAGTTATTCCCCTTGAATGGTTTCGGTTTTTGTATGGAAAACCTGTACGCAAGGGAACCCGGCCACTATTGGAAGCGCCCTTGTTCTGTTTCGAGTCCGCTCAACAGCTCAAGTGGCTGCGCCGAGAACGGCAGGGTGACTTGCCCAATAGCAAAACCCTCAAGCAGGCGGCTAAGGATCCATCCTTCGAAGCGCCCACGGCAAGGGTTAATGCGCCGGCAAGCCTATACAACTAAGCGCAGAGTGTAGTACATACAAGGAGAAATCAAATAGGGAAATAACATGCATTTAGTTCAAAGCACAACAAAGTTATATTACATTAGTGATTGCTGCGGTTCTAACTTAACATAAAATTGTCTTGGGTGCGAACTCACAGCAGTAACAAGGAATGGAGTAGCTAATCCCGGCGCTGGCCCTCCAGCCTCACGACTCCGCCGACGCAACTGATGATGGGCTTGATGCGCTCCTCGAGCGCCTGAAGGTTGACGCCCTCCTACAAGCTATCAAGCGCCTAGGCGAAGTCAATGTTGGGGTTCCAGTATGCCACCTTGGTGAGTACCTTGGTCAGGGCGCCCCGGCAAAGCCTCCGGGACTCCTCCGCCAAATAGGCCGCCCTGTTGGAATAGAGCAGCTTCAGGGCGTCGAGGACACGCTGAAAGAATAGAGTCAGCCTGGCACTGTCGGTCACGTTCACCTCATGGGAGAACCTGAAGCTTGACATACCCAATGGCAGACAGCTGTGCGGTGAGCCTCTCAGCAACATCCACGAGGCGGTTGGTCCAAAGTTTCGTGTCGGCCATGAGCTCGTTGTGGGAAGTGGCGGTGTTCTGCAGCGCTTCTCGTCCGCGAGCTCCTTGGTCAAAGTCAGCTTGCGGGCCCTGGACTCCAAAAGCATCTTCTCCTGGGTCTCCAGCTTTAGCTTCATATTAGCAATGGAATTATTGGCCTTGGGGAGCATCATGGTTTTGTCAGATATGGTGGTTTGCATCTCCGCCAGGTTGTAGAGAGTTTTCTCTCTATCATCCTTGAGCGTGGAGAGCTCCTTGCCAAGCTTTAGCAGGTCCACCTCCAGCCTCTCCACCTTGCCGACCAGCTCAATTTTGGCGACCTCTACGGCCTTAGCACCGTAGATGGCCTCCTTCAGTTTGCCGGCGTGGTCAAGGGTCAGAGCATTGAGTGCTTCTTTGTGCTCCTGCTTCAGCTCCTGGGTCTACTGTGTGACGAGATTCTTGATCCCTTCGTCCTTGGTGCGAAGCATGGCGGCGAGCGCCGCTTCGCGAGCAACCAGGTCCTCCTCCTGGACGTCGAGGAAGATGCGGTGTTGCGTCTGGTAAGACTTGTCCTTGGCGGCCTTCGCTTTCGCCACTTCTTGCGCCTTGTCGAAGTCAGCTTGCTTCAAAAGGAGCTCTCGCTGGCGCTCATCCAGCTAGATTTGGGTGGCCTTCAGATCTTCCCGGGCCTCAGCAAACCAGACTTGTGTTTGAGCAATGCGCTCTTTGAAGTCTGCTTCTGCCTTGTCCATGGCAGCCATCCTGGAGTTCACCTTGTCCTGGCAGGTGCGGTAGACCGCCTGGAGCTTCTGGAAGTTGGCACTTATGGCCTAAAGGAGCTGGTCTTCCTTGGTGCTGTTGCTGCTGGTGCTTGATTCATCGACGACCTGGAGCCCGGCATCAGTGAGGACCTCGTCGTCGAACACCTCCCCTTCGGATGGCACTCCGGTCCTCGCTGCCCCTGGGAGGCTGACAAACAGATCGTCACGCACATTTAAGTACCTACTCGGGGCAGGGGCTGAGTGGGAAGAAGGCTGGTCATCGACCACCTCCTCCCTGGTAGGCTCCTTGGCGGCCTCCCCAATGGCGGCCTTGCCGGCTTCCTGGGCAGGCCCAGTGGTGGCCTCCTCGGCAGCAGCCTTACCGGCCTCCCCGGCAAGCCTCTTGGCGGCCTCTGTAGCAGATCCCTTGGCGGCCTCCTCAGCGATATTGTTGGCGGCCTCAGCCTCGGCGTCCTTGGCGATCTCCCCGATCACAGTGTCGACGTCCACCTGTTCCATCTGGGGAGGACCTGGAGACCAAAAAGGAGAGTAAGGCGGGGCAAAAAACAAAGTCCAAGATAAAGAGAAAAAAATCACATGATAAGGGCGGCAAGGGGCAAGGAGCAAATAGCTTACTGATACGTCTCCAACGCATCTATAATTTTTGATTGTTCCATGCTATTATATTACCCGTTTTGGATGTTTATGGGCTTTACTTTACACTTTTATATCATTTTTGGGACTAACCTACTAACCGGAGGCCCAGCCCGAATTGTTGTTTTTTTTGTCTATTTCAGTGTTTCGAAGAAAAGGAATATCAAACGGAGTCCAAACAAAATGAAACCTTTGGGAGCGATCTTTTTGGAACAAACGTGATCTAGGAGACTTGGAGTGGACGTCAAGCAATAGAGGAGGCGGCCACGAGGGTGCCCGACGCGCCCCCTACAGGTGGGCGCGCCCCCTACCCTTCTGGGCCCCTCGAGCATCCAGCGACCTACTTCTTCCTCCTATATATACCCACGTACCACGAAACAATCGAGGAGCACCACGAAAAACTATTTCCACCGCCGTAACCTTCTGTATCCGTGAGATCCCATCTTGGAGCCTTCGTCGGTGCTCCGCCGGAGGGGGAATCGACCACGGAGGGCCTCGACATCATCTCCAAGGCCCTTCCGATGAGTTGTGAGTAGTTTACCACAGACCTTCGGGTCCATAGTTATTAGCTAGATGGCTTCTTCTCTCTATTTGAATCTCAATACAAAGTTCTCCTTGATCTTCTTGGAGATCTATTCGATGTAACTCTTTTTGCGGTGTGTTTGTCGAGATCCGATGAATTCTGGGTTTACGGTCAAGTTTATCTATGATAAATATTTGAATCTCCTCTGAATTCTTTTATGTGTGATTAAGTTATCTTTGCAAGTCTCTTCGAATTATCAGTTTGGTTTGGCCTACTAGATTGATCTTTCTTGCAATGGGAGAAGTGCTTAGCTTTGGGTTCAATCTTGCAGCGACCTTTCCCAGTGACAGCAGGGGTAGCAAGGCACGTATTGTATTGTTGCCATTGAGGATAAAAAGATGTGGTTTATATCATATTGCATGAGTTTATCCCTCTACATCATGTCATCTTTCTTAATGCGTTACTCTGTTCTTTATGAACTTAATACTCTAGATGCATGCTGGATAGCGGTCGATGTGTGGAGTAATAGTAGTAGATGCAGGCAGAAGTCGGTCTACTTGTCACGGACGTGATGCCTATATACATGATCATGCTTAGATAATCTCATAATTATTCGCTTTTCTATCAATTGCTCGACGGTAATTTGTTCACCCACCGTAATACTTATGCTATCTTGAGAGAAGCCACTAGTGAAACCTATGGCCCCCGGGTCTGTCTTTTATCATATAAGCTTTCAATCTACTTTTATTTGCATCTTTACTTTTCCAATCTATATCATAAAAATACCAAAAATATATTTATCTTATCATATTATCTCTATTAGATCTCACTTCGGCAAGTGGCCGTGAAGGGATTGACAACCCCTTTATTGTGTTGGTTGCGAGTTCTTGTTTGTTTGTGTAGGTGCGTGGGACTTCTGAGGAGCCTCCTACTGGACTGATACCTTGGTTCTCAAAAACTGAGGGAAATACTTACACTACTTTGCAGCATCACCCTTTCCTCTTCAAGGAAAACCAACGCAAGCTCAAGACATAGCAAGAAGGATTTATGGCGCCGTTGCCGGCGAGGTCTTCGCTCAAGTCAAGACATACCAAGTACCCATCACAAACTCATCTCCCTCGCATTACATTATTTGCCATTTGCCTCTCGTTTTCCTCTCCCCCACTTCACCCTTGCCATTTTAGTCGCCCTCTCTTTCCCAATCTCCTCTCTCTTCCGCTCGCCTTTTGTTTGCTCGTTGTCATGGCCAGCTCGGTCTTTATCCCTTCGTATCCCGACTTTGAAATCGTTCACTTTAAGCAAGGACAAGGAGAAAATTTAAAAGATTAGGATGCTAGAATCTTATCGTAGTTGAAGTATAGAAGGAGATTTCAAGATTTTACTTTGCAATTTTTACGTTGGGTTAACCTTATCCCATAGACAACTCCTTGATTTTGCCGCCAAAGGGAGTTTTATCGAAATTGATCCTAGTTTCGCTTATGAAATTATAGAGGGGATAGTATGAGTACTTCCCCTACAAAAAGGATCACCCTTTACTCATGAAGGAACCCAAATTCTAGAGAAATTATGTGAATTGCAAAAATTTGTTGAACCTCTTAAAAGTATTAGTGGGAATATCAACCGCATGAATAATTTGATTACACTTTGTAATAAGCGGTTGGATGCTTTAGATCAAAAGATCTCCGAGCATGAAGGGAAACGCAAGGAGCCTCCTGGTTCCGAGCATAACTCCATTAAAAAGTTGAATGCCAAAGATGGCACTACTTAGATCTATCCTCGCTTCAATGCCTAGCTAGGGGCGTTAAACGATAGCGCTTGTTGGGAGACAACCCAATTTTATTTTTGTTCCTTGCTTTTTGTTCCTGTTTAGTAATAAATATTTCATATACCTTCTGTTTAGATGTCTATACATGTTTTAATTAGTGTTTGTGCCAAGTGGAACCTATAGGATAACCTATGGTGATAGTTAATTTGATTCTGCTGAAAAACAGAAACTTTGCGCGCACGCAAATAATTTTAGTAATTCACAGAAACGTGCTTTTGTGTTGATTCTTTTTGATGTAGATCAATAGACAAATTTCCTAGGACTTCCTATTTTTGTAGTATTGTTAGAGTTCCAGAAGTATTCGAGAGTTACAGATTGCTACAGACTGTTCTGTTTTTGACAGATTCTTTTTTTGTGTGTTGTTTGCTTATTTTGATGCATCTATGGCTAGTATTAAGTGGTATGAACCATAGAGAAGTTGGAATACAGTAGGTTTAACACCAATATAAATAAAGAATGAGTTCATTACAGTACCTTATGTGGTGGTTTTTCTTTCTTGCACTAACGGAGTTTATGAGATTTCCTATTGAGTTTTGTGTTGTGAAGTTTTCAAGTTTTGGGTAAAGATTTGATGGATTATGGAATAAGGAGTGGCAAGAGCCTAAGCTTGGGGATGCCCATGGCACCCCAAGATATTCAAGGATAAGCAAAAGCCTAAGCTTGGGGATGCCCCGGAAGGCATCCCCTCTTTCGTCTTCGTCTATCGGTAACTTTACTTGGAGCTATATTTTTATTCACCACATGATATGTGTTTGCTTTGAGCATCATGTATGATATGAGTCTTTGCATTTTAGATTATCACAATCATCCTTGATGTACACACCTTTTGGGATAAGCCCACTTGTTTAGAATTTGTTAGAATACTCTGTGTGCTTCACTTATAGCTTTTGAGCTACTTAGTTTTGCTCTATGTGCTTCACTTATATTTTGTAGAGCACGACGGTGGCTTAATTTTGAAGAAATTGTTGATCTCTCATGCTTCACTTATATTATTTTGAGAGTATTTTAGAACAGCATGGTATTTGCTATGGTTATAAAATTGGTCCTAGAATGATGGGCATTCAAGTTGGGTATAATAAAAACTATCATAGGAAGTGAATTGGATGCTATGATCAATTTGATGCTTGATAATTGTTTTGAGATATAAAGGTGGTAATGTTAGAGTCATGCTAGTTGGGTAATTATGAAATTGAGAAATACTTGTGTTGAAGTTGGCAAGTCCCGTAGCATGCACGTATGGTAAAACTTGTGTGACAAATTTGTTGCATGGGGTGCTCTTTTAATTGTCTTCCTTATGAGTGGAGGTCGGTATCGCGCAATGGTTAACTCCTACCAACCCTTCCCCTAGGAGCATGCATAGTAGTACTTTGCTTCGAGGGCAAGTAGACTTTTGCAATAAGTATATGAGTTCTTTATGACTATTGTGAGTCCATGGATATACACACACTCATCCTTCTTTGCTAGCCTCTCTTGTGTCGCGCAACTTTCACCGGTATCATGCACCCATCACTTACCTTCCTCAAAACAGCCACAATACCTACCTATTATGGCATTTCCATAGCCATTCCGAGATATATTGCCATGCAACTTTCCACCGTTCCGTTTATTATGACACGCTCCATCATTGTCATATTGCTCTTTGCATGATCATGTAGTTGACATCGTATTTGTGGCAAGGCCACCTTCATAATTTTTCATACATGTCACTCTTGATTCATTGCATATCCCGGTACACCACCGGAGGCATTCATATAGAGTCATATTTTGTTCTAAGTATTGAGTTGTAATTCTTGAGTTGTAAATCAATAAAAGTGTGATGATCTTCATTATTAGAGCATTGTCCCAAGTGAGGAAAGGATGATGAAGACTATGATTCCCCCACAAGTCGGGATGAGACTTCGGACTTTAAAAAAAAGAGGCCAAAGAGCCCACCAAATAAATAAATAAATAAAAGAAGGCCAAAGAGCCCACCAAATAAAATAAAAAAATGAGAGAAAAGAGAGAAGGGACAATGCTACTATCCCTTTTCCACACTTGTGCTTCAAAATAGCACCATGATCTTCATGATAGAGTCTCCTATGTTGTCACTTTCATATACTAGTGGGAAATTTTCATTATAGAACTTGGCTTGTATATTCCAGTGATGAGCTTCCTCAGAATGCCCTAGGTCTTCGTGAGCAAGCAAGTTGGATGCACACCCACTTAGTTTCTTTTGTTGAGCTTTCATATATTTATAGCTCTAGTGCATCCATTGCATGGCAATCCCTACTCACTCACATTGATATCTATTGATGGGCATCTCCATAGCCTGTTGATACGCCTAGTTGATGTGATATTATCTTCTCCTTTTTTTGTCTTCACAACCACCACCATATACCACATATAGTGATATGTCCATGGCTTGCGCTCATGTATTGCATAAGAGTTGAAAAAGCTGAAGCGCGTTAAAAAGTATGAACCAATTGCTTGGATGAAGCCGGGGTTGTGCATGATGGGAGTATTTTGTGTAATGAAAATGAAGCATGGCCTAACTATATGATTTTCTAGGGATAAGCTTTCTTTGGCTATGCTATTTTGATAAGACATGATTATTTGTTAGTATGCTTCAAGTATTACTATTTTTATGTTTTATAAGCTTGTATCTTGAATCATTTGGATCTGAACATTCATGCCACAACAAAGAAAATTACATTGAGAAATATGCTAGGTAGCATTCCACATCAAAAGTTCTGTTTTTATCATTTACCTACTCGAGGACGAGCAGGAATTAAGCTTGGGGATGCTTGATACGTCTCCAACGTACCTATATTTTTTGATTGTTCCATGCTATTATATTACCCATTTTGGATGTTTATGGGCTTTACATTACACTTTTATATCATTTTTGGGACTAACCTACTAACCGGAGGCCCAGCCCGAATTGCTGTTTTTTTGCCTATTTAAGTGTTTCGAGGAAAAGGAATATCAAACGAAGTCCAAACGGAATGAAACCTTCTGGAGCGATCTTTTTGGAACAAACGTGATCCAAGGGACTTGGAGTGGACGTCAAGCAACACAGGAGGCGGCCACGAGGGTGCCTGGCATGCCCCCTATAGGTGGGCGTGCCCCCACCCTCATGGGCCCCTCGAGCGTCCACCGACCTACTTCTTCCTCCTATATATACCCACGTACCCTGAAACCATCGAGGAGCACCACGAAAAACTATTTCCACCACCGTAACCTTCTTTATCTGCGAGATCCCATCTTGGAGTCTTCGCCGGCACTCCGCCGGAGGGGGAATCGACCACGGAGGGCCTCTACATCATCTCCAAGGTCCTTCCGATGAGTTGTGAGTAGTTTACCACAGACCTTGGGGTCCATAGTTATTATCTAGATGGCTTCTTCTCTCTCTTTGAATCTCAATACAAAGTTCTCCTTGATCTTCTTGGAGATCTATTCGATGTAACTCTTTTTGCGGTGTGTTTGTCGAGATCCGATGAATTGTGGGTTTATGATCAAGTTTATCTATGAGAAATATTTGAATCTCCTCTGAATTCTTTTATGTGTGATTAAGTTATCTTTGCAAGTCTCTTCGAATTATTAGTTTGGTTTGGCCTACTAGATTGATCTTTCTTGCAATGGGAGAAGTGCTTAGCTTTGGGTTCAATCTTGCGGTGTCCTTTCCCAGTGACAGCAGGGGCGGCAAGGAACGTATTGTATTGTTGCCATCGAGGATAAAAAGATGGGGTTTATATCATATTGCATGAGTTTATCCCTCTACATCATGTCATCTTTCTTAATATGTTACTCTGTTCTTTATGAACATAATACTCTAGATGCATGCTGGATAGCGGTCGATGTGTGGAGTAATAGTAGTAGATGCAGGCAGGAGTCGGTCTACTTGTCGCGGACGTGATGCCTATATACATGATCATGCCTAGATACTCTCATAATTATTCGTTTTTCAATCAATTGCTCGACAGTAATTTGTTCACCCATCGTAATACTTATGCTATCTTGAGAGAAGCCACTAGTGAAACCTATGGCCCCCGAGTCTATCTTTTATCATATAAGCTTTCAATCTACTTTTATTTGCATCTTTACTTTTCCAATCTATATCATAAAAATACCAAAAATATATTTATCTTATCATATTATCTCTATCAGATCTCACTTCGGCAAGTGGCCCTGAAGGGATTAACAACCCCTTTATTGCGTTGGTTGCGAGTTCTTGTTTTTTTGTGTAGGTGTGTGGGACTTCTGAGGAGCCTCCTACTGGATTGATACCTTGGTTCTCAAAAACTGAGGGAAATACTTACACTACTTTGCTGCATCACCCTTTCGTCTTCAAGGAAAACCAACACAAGCTCAAGACGTAGCACTTACCTATGGTGGGATGAGGAGGAGTGGTTCCCTCCCCGGTAACACTCGTTGCCGAGGTTGGACCACCGGCGTCTGTGCTCGTCACCCCTTCCTCCACTCGCAGGGGCTTGTCAATGGATGCCCTTGCTGGGGACGACCCTTGGGGTGGCGTGGTTTATGGAGGCGGCGTGTCGGGGGTGGCCCTCAGTGGCTCCTCCTGTTGCTGCTCTCCTTCTGCGGACCCGACAAGTTAACATTAAAGATGCACACTCCAACGTCCACCAACGGGAAATAAGCAGCAACCTTATGCTGGGGGCTGGAGTGGGGGCTGCGCAAGGGGCTGGACTCCGAGCTAATGAAAATCATCCCCGATGCACGTGGAGTGCTTGCCGGGGCTCGTCGCCCATTGAGGCCTTGGCTCTCTCTGCCAGCCGCTGAGCCAGCATCTCCGTGTCGCTATGAAAGAGAAGATCAAGTCAAAACAAGACAATCAGAATAAAAGATCAAGGGATGGATGGGGGTGCGAAGTGCTTACTCATTTTCCTCCTCTATCCTCCTCTTCCTCTTCGGGCTAAAAGACCCGAGGTCGAAGTCGGCCACCGGGGCGGCATCCGCAAGCAGGGGAGGAGGAGATGGAGGCCGAGACCGCTTGGATGAGGAGGAGGCAACGGCTGTGGCTTTCTTCGTCGCCGCGGCCGAGGCCTTCTTCGCCGCCACGGCTTCCTTCTTTGTCGCAGTGGCTGCATGCCTCATCTGGCACATAGGTTGCGCATGGGCCTCTTGCCGTTGCATGGCCCTGCCAGACTAGATTGGCTCGCTGGAGCCGGTCCACCACAGGACGCGCTTCTTCTTCGGGGCCGAGGGCTCGTTCGCCTCGGATGCCTCTTCGGCCACCTCCACAGCAGGGGGAACCCCGGCGCTAGCGCCACTGGTCTCCCCGGCGGGCCCCTCCCACTCCAGAACTTCTTCTCCTCCTCGTCTCCTTAGGCCTCGATATCCATAGTGCCGAGGCTGCCGGCCTCATCGGCAAGCGCCGCCTACTCCGCCCTGGCGGTGATGTACGCCACCTCTTTGTTAGTGGTGGGGCAGATGAGCAGCGGCTCCTCACGGATGGTCCCCTCCGACAAGTTGTTGAAAAATGCCTGCACCAGTTCTGCTTTTGGCTCGGCCCAAGCCTTGTCGACCCTAAGCTGAAAAAGCCTCTGGCAAGGATGCGCATGTTGTATCACTGTGAAGTTATGATTCAGGCCAGGGCGAAGCCGCATGATATCAGCCGCATTCTTGTAATCCCAGGCCGGCCTCCCCTTATTGTGAAAGCGGGCGATGCGACGGCGGATGAAATTAGTCCCGACCATCTCGAGTGTGAGCCTAGCCACTGCAAGGCGATGAATCCTGGTGGTGGCAATTGTGAGCTTCTAGTCGTCGGTGTCGAGATCACAACAGTGTGGACTACGGACCGGCGGACTTTGACGGACCTCGCAGAACGGTCGTGGGTCCTCCTCTACAATCCAGCACCACCGGCCCCGCAATTCATCCGACCTCTCCTTCTGGGCTCCCTCTGGGTACGCACCTTTGCTCAGAGCCCTTGGGATCCAAGCGATGCAGCCAGAGAGGGCATCCCCCGGCTGGATGCGAGGAAGGAAATAATGGTAGAAGAGTGTCGTGTTGGGCTGCACCCCGGCAAAGCCCACACAGAGGTGGGTAAAGAGGGCCATGCACGCCACAGCATTCAGCATAAAATCCAGGAGATGGAATCTGTAAGTGTGCATGATGTCATTAAAGAAATCTGAGAAAGGGCGGCAGAGGCCGCAGGAGAAGTAGTCGACAAAGAAAGGATAAGTATTCGGGCTGGGCTCGGCAAAGGTGGCGGGGATGACCTGCGTGGCGGGATGCCCCGTCGTCTCTCTCCCCCACAGGCACCGGAACTGGTCCTTGAGCGTGAGCGCGTCAATCGTCGAAGTGAAGAGGGCGTGCTTCTTCCGTAGCTTCATCGGCTCATTCTCCGACACCTCTTTCCCCTCGGTAGCCTTGGCCGCACCCTTGCCTTTGCTTGCCTTGGGCGCTATGACGACTGGGAAGAGTCAGGGGATCTAGAACCAATGCAGGCACGACAACGGCAAGAAGAAGCAAGAGCTCTGGTTTTCGCTCGAGGAAGAAGAAGGGGAACGGTGGTTCCTAGATTGGGGAAGGGCGCAGAGGGTAAATGAGCGGCGCCCTTGCAGATTCCTCTTTTATGGGGAAGGCGCGGGCTGCCCTTTTTTACCATTAACTGCAAAGTGAGGTAGGCGTGCAACGACCGCCCCATGCACGACCTCCACGTCACGCAGTCGACGCGGATCGTGGGGAAGCGCAACTGGCGAAGAAATCACGGAAGTTAAGTCTCTGTCACGCGTGCTCGCGCACTGCTTTGGGCCTGACCCAACTACGCCTTGCACTGATGTGTGGCCCAGGCCCGGGGGCTCCTGTCGGTGTACAACAGTACGGGCTCTTTTGTACCCCTTACTTGTGGACGAGTAGTTGTAGCCACACCTGTGGCCAGGCCCGGCAGGGCAGTGAAAGATAAAACACAAAGACTACCAAGGCAGATACTCAAGTCGAGGAACAAGGAGTAGAAGGCAAGCTGGACCTCCCCCGGCAACACCCTGGCTGGGGCAACCTACGCAGCACCAGCAAGCCCATCACCCTTGAGGCTAAGAGTTCAGACACCATCGACAATGTTAAGACCAAGATTTGGGAATGCATGCATGATACATTGTAGATCTTCATGGAGATTGACAACCTGCGGGTCCACGTGGGACTAGAAGACAAAGACCCCGGGCAAGCCCCTTGCCTGGGACAACTGCAAGGCCCCCGGCAAGCCGTGCCGGGGACGATCGCTGGGCCTCGCCAGGCCCCCGCCCGGCAAGGAATTGCCACCTCACCACCACTCCAGTGCAACGACCAGTGTGCCAACTAAGCAGGCACATGTGTGGCGGCATGCAGATCTTCGTGGAGGCTCCACCATCGCGCCAACGTAGCAGTTAGTTAGCCCATGTGGCACTGCATGCCTCGTCAGCCTAGACGTGTGTCAAAGCGAGGAGGGGCGGCGACGGACGGGATGGCCTCGGTTGCCGTTCCCAATAAAGTAGGAGGGCACGTAGGCAACGCATTAAATGCGTTTGTCCTACGGTGACGAGCGATAAGCTCATACACTGTAGCTTGCTTTCCACCTCTTGTGTGCCATTGTGGCAACCCCTTTACGTATAAAAGGAGGCCTGAGGCATACAGAGAGAGGATTCAGACTTTTGGATGGTGCATGCACCACAGCTAGTTCAAAAGCTCAAGAACACATATATCCAGACAAGCAGGACTATGGTATTACGCATCTTTGCGGCCCGAACCTTGGTAAAAAACCTTGTGCTGACTGCTAGACCTGCTCTTCGTGCAGCTACTCCCCCCACCGAACATAGAAGGGATTCCTGTGATCCCATAGGTGTTCGTTTCCCCGGCAGAAATGAAATAGATAGAACCTTTTTTGAAAAACAACCTCTGCTTAAACACAATTGCCTATTGAAACTTTAGGAGGTCCTCCTCCACCTAAAGGTGATCCTGTGTTTGAACTATAACAATTGCCATACACTTTGAAATATGCTTATCTTGATGAGAAAAAGATATATCCTATTATTATTAGTGCTAACCTTTCGGAACATGAAGAAGAAAGATTATTGAAAGTTCTAAGGAAGCACAGGGCTTCTATTGGATATACTCTTGATGATCTTAAGGGCATTAGTCCCACTCTTTGTCAGCACAAGATTAATATGGAACCTGATGCTAAACCCATTGTTGATCACCAACATCGGTTAAATCCAAAGATGAAAGAAGTGGTAAGAACGGAAATATTGAAACTTCTGGAAACAGGTATAATCTATCCAATAGCTGATAGTAGATGGGTAAGTCTTGTTCATTGTGTCCCTAAGAAGGGAGGTATTATTGTAGTTCCTAATGATAAGAATGAGCTCATGCCACAAAGAATTGTCACAGGCTATAGAATGGTAATTGATTATAGAAAATTAAACAAAGCAACTAGAAAATATCATTACCATCTGCCTTTTATTGATCAAATGTTAGAAAGATTATCTAAGAACACACATTTTTGCTTTCTTGATGGATATTCTAGTTTTTCACAAATACCCGTTTTACAACCTGATCAAGAAAAGACCACTTTTACTTGTACTTTTGGAACATTTGCTTATAGACGTATGCCTTTTGGTTTATGTAATGCACCTGTTACCTTTCAAAGATGTATGACTACTATATTCTCTGATTTTTGTGACAAGATTGTTGAGGTTTTCATGGATGACTTTTCCCTTTATGGGAAGTCTTTTGATGATTGTTTAAGCAATCTTGATCAAGTTTTGCAGAGATGTGGAAAAAAATCTTGTCTTGAATTGGGAGAAGTGCCACTATATGGTTAACGAAGGTACTGTTTTGGGCCATCAAATTTCTGAAATAGGCATTGAGGTGCACAAATTCAAGGTTGATGCAAATGAGAAAATGACATGTCCTAAAGATATCAAAGGTATTTGTAGTTTCCTTGGTCATGTTGGTTTCTATAGGAGGTTTATCAAAGACTTTTCTAAAATTTATAGGCCTCTTACGAATCTTTTGCAAAAGGATTTTCCCTTTGTGTTTGATGATGATTGTTTGGAAGCCTTTGAAACACTAAAGAAAGCCTTAATTACTGCTCCTGTTGTTCAACCACCTGATTGGAACTTGCCTTTTGAGATTATGTGTGATGCTAGTGATTATGCTGTTGGTGCTACTCTAGGACAAAGAGTTGATAAAAACGGAATGTTATTCATTATTTATTGACACCTCTCTCTCTCTCTCTGAGCATGTGGACATGTTTTTCGGTTTTGGTTTTCGCTTAAGGACAAGCGAGGTCTAAGCTTGGGGGAGTTTATACATCCATTTTGCATCATGTTTTCCTACTATTATTTATGTTGTTTTATTGTATAATAATGCTTTTTGGAGTAATATTAATGCCTTTTCTCTTGTAATATGCAAGGCATGCACAAAGGGGGAGAATTCTGGCAGCTGGAAATCTAGACGTGAAAAAGCTACGTCAAGCTACCTATTCTGCACAACTCCAAATGAGCTGAAACTTCCCGAGGATTTTTTATGGAATATTTAATAAATATTGGAGCAAATAAGTACCAGAGGGGGCACCAGGTGGGCACAACCCACCTGGGTGAGCCAGGAGGCCCAAGCGCGCCCTGGTGGGTGCTGCCCTCCTCGGCCCACCTCCGGTGCCCATCTTCTGGTATATAAGTCATTTTGACCTAGAAAAAAAATCAGAGGAGGACTCTCAGTACGAAGCGCCGCCGCCTTGAGGCGGAACTTGGGCAGGAGCACTTTTGCCCTCCGGTGGAGCCATTTCGCCGGGGGAACTTCCCTCCCGGAGGGGGAAATCATCGTCATCATCATCACCAACAACTCTCCCATCTTGGGGAGGGCTATGTTCATCAACATCTTCAACAACACCAACTCCTCTCAAATCCTAGTTCATCTATTGTGTTCAATCTTTGTATCAAAACTATAGATTGGTGCTTGTGGGTGACTAGTAGTGTTGATTACATCTTGTAGTTGATTACTATATGGTTTATTTGGTGGAAGATCATATGTTCAGATCCATTATGCTATTTAATACCCCTCTGATCCTGATCATGATTATCATTTGTGAGTAGTTACTTTCTGTCTTGAGGTCACGGGAGAAATCATGTTACAAGTAATCATGTGAACTTGATATGTGTTTGATATTTTGATGATATGTATGTTGTCATTCTCTTAGTGGTGTCATGTGAACGTTGACTACATGACACTTCACCATATTTGGGCCTAAGGGAATGCATTGTCGAGTAGTTATTAGATGGTGGGTTGCGAGAGTGACAGAAGCTTAAACCCCAGTTTATGCACTATTCCGTAAGGAACCGATTGGATCCAAAAGTTTAATGCTATGTTAGAATTTATTCTTAATACTTTTCTCGTAGTTGCGGATGCTTGCGAGAGGGTTAATCATAAGTAGGAGGTTTGTTCAAGTAAGAACAACACCTAAGCACCAGTCCACCCACATATCAAATTATCAAAGTACCGAACACGAATTAAGCCAACATGATGAAAGTTACTAGATGAAATTCCTGTGTGCCCTCAAGAACACTTTGCTTATCATAAGAGATCGATTTGGCATGTCCTTTGCCTCAAAAGGATTGGCTACCTTTCTGCAGTTTTGTTACTAGTATCGTTACTTGCTCGTTACAAATTATGTTGCTATCAAACTACTCCGTTACTTACAATTTTAGCACTTGCAAAAATTACCTTGCTGAAAACCACTTGTCATTTCCTTCTGCTCCTCGCTGGGTTTGACACTCTTACTTATCAAAAAGACTACAATTGACCCCATACACTTGTGGGTCATCAACGGTGAGGGCGAGGACGTGAGCAGCGCCGTGAGGAGGGCGAGGAAAGCGGCGAGAGCGAGATGAGGGAGAGAGTTAGAGTGGGAGTGGGGGGCTAGGGGCGGGGGGCGCCTGCTGATAGTGCTCGTCACCTACGACGGGTGGGCCACATTACTCGGCCCTGCTAATTTGGGGTGGCGGGCGGCAATGCATCAGTTGAATTTGAACAGTCTGCGATAACCTACGTGTGGCGGGCACGGCCAGATGCCTGCCACAGCTAGTATCTGCATTAAAAAGAATATATATATATATATATATATATATATATATATATATATATATATTGCCGATTGGAGGCTTTTACCTATGGCGGGGACTATGTCCTGCCCGCAACTGCTGCTTATAACAATGGTGACAAGTAAGTGATGACCCACATGTGTAGGGGATCAATCGTAGTCCTTCCATAAGTAAGAGTGTCGAACCCTATGAGGAGCAGAAGGAAATGACAAGTAGTTTTCAGCAAGGTACTCTCTGCAAGCACTTAAATTATAAGTAACAAGTAGTTTGATAGCAAGGTAATTTGTAACGAACAAGTAACGGTAACGGTAAGAAAAGTGCAGCAAGGTAGCCCAATCCTTTTGAGGCAAAGTACATGCCGAAGCAATCTCTTATGATAATCAATGTGTTCTTGAAGGCACACGGGAATTTCATCTAGACACTTTCATCATGTTGGTTTGATTCGTGTTCGCTACTTTGATAATTTGATACGTGGGTGGACCGGTGCTTAGGTACTGTTCTTACTTTAACAAACCTCCTACTTATGATTAACCCCCTCGCAAGCATCCGCAGCTACAAGAAAAGTATTAAGAATAAATATAACCATAGCATTAAACTTTTGGATCCAAACCAGTCCCTTACGATGTAGCACATAAACGTTAAGCTTCTGTCACTCTCGCAACTCATCATCTAATAACTACTCCACAATGCATTCCCTTAGGCCCAAGTATGGTGAAGTGTCATGTAGTCGACGTTCACATGACACCAGTAAGGGAATCACAACATACATATCATTCAAATATCGAACACATATCAAGTTCATATGATTACTTGCAACAAGATTTCTCCCGTGACCTCAAGACCAAAAGAAACTACTCGCAAATGATAATCATGCTCATGATCAGAGGGGTATTAAATAGCATAATGGATCTGAACATATAATCTTCCACCAAAAAAACCATATAGTAATTAACTACAAGATGTAATCAACACTACTAGTCACCCACAAGCACCAATCTATAGTTTCGGTACAAAGATTGAACACAAGAGATGAACTAGGTTTGAGAGGAGATGTTGTTGTTGAAGATGTTGATGGAGATTTCCCTCCCCAAGATAGGAGAGTTGTTGGTGATGATGATGATGACGATTTCCCCCTCCGGGGGAAGTTCCCCGGCAAAATCGCTCCGCCGGAGGGCAAAAGTGCTCCTGCCAAGTTCCGCCTCGAGACGGTGGCACTTCGTCCCTAAAGTCCTCCACTGATTTTTCTAGGTCAAAATGAGTTATATACCAGAAGATGGGCACCAGATATGGGTCGAGGAGGGCACAACCCACCAGGGCGCGCCTGGGTTCCCTGGTGCGCCCAGGTGGGTTGTGCCCACCTGGTGGGCCCCCTCTGGTGGTTATTTTCTCCAAATATTCTTATTTATTCCATAAAAAATCCCCATGAAGTTTTAGCTCATTTGGAGTTGTGCAGAATAGGTGGCCCGACGTAGCTTTTTCAGGTCCAGATTCCAGCTGCCGGTATTCTCCCTCTTTGTGTGAACCTCGCATATTATGAGAGAAAAGGCATTAGAATTACTCCAAAAAGCATTATTATGCATAAAAACATTATAAATAATAGTAGGAAAACATGATGCAAAATAGACGTATCAACTCCCCCAAGCTTAGACCTCGCTTGTCCTCAAGAAAAAACTGAAATCGAAAAACATGTCCACATGCTTAGAGAGAGAGGTGTCGATAAAAACAAAATACGGACATAGAAGCATCATGTATATTTTTATAACAACAACAAGCTTTAGCATAAAACTTCTCATGAATAAGTGACAATTCATCACAACATCGAAGTATAAAGCATAAACTCTATTGAAAACTAACAAACTATGTTTTCAGTCAACTTTGCAACTACAATTCATCATCTTTTCAGGGAAGGGTCACGTATCGGAGCCTTTTGGCAAGTCCACATACTCAACCATCATATAGTCTTCTATGATTGCTAACACTCATCGCATACACATGAGCAAAAAGTTTCAACCAGACACATAGAAAGATAGGGGCTTATAGTTTGGCCTCGCAACGTATTCACCTCAAGGGTGATGTCAACACTAATAACTCATGCCACCCATATCCAACTGGATATATGTGCCTAGATCTTTCCTCACCACATGATGCTTGTCAAAAGAGAAAATAAAAAGGAATAGAGTGAAATACTTTGACTCTTGCATAAAAGTAAAAGATAGGCCCTTCGCAGAGGGAAGCAGAGGTTGCCATGTGCTTTTTGTTTGTATGCTAAATCTCTTAGTGCAAAAGAACGTCACGTTATATTGCCCCTTATGATAGCAACCTTTGTTATGCAGTCTGTCGCTTTTATTCTTTGCCATCACAAGTTCGTACAACGCTCAATTTTCTCTTACACTAAATGATCCAACACTTTTAGAAGTTATTTTTATTGCCTTATTGCATCGATGACAACTTACTTGAAGGATCTTACTCAATCTATAGGTAGGTATGGTGGACTCTCAAAACAAGATGTGGGTTTAAGGGTTTTCCGATGCACAAGTAGTATCTCTAC
The DNA here is from genome assembly GCF_018294505.1 of Triticum aestivum. Classification (NCBI taxonomy): domain Eukaryota; kingdom Viridiplantae; phylum Streptophyta; class Magnoliopsida; order Poales; family Poaceae; genus Triticum; species Triticum aestivum. The sequence continues at coordinate 396,263,204 of NC_057801.1, read as the reverse complement.
TTAGTCTGGAATTTTTGTCTAGCAAAGATGGGGGGCAAGCATCACATGTTAAAGGATATATGATAATATAACTTCTATGTGAATATGAACAAACATAAATCATTACGTTGTCTTCCTTGTCCAACGTCAACAATTTTGGCATATAATATTTTGTTGGGGGCTCACAATCACAAAAGATGTCCAAGTTAGTGTATTTGCATGTGAATCTTCTCTTCCCTTGTTAATTCTTTCATGAATTGCATCATTGACCAATGCTATTTTTGTCAATCTCCAATATAATTTTCTACTTATACTCTTCCTTATGTAATGTCATTACTTACCATAGGATTAGCATATGATCTTTTTCATTTATTTCCTTTCTTTTTGTTGAACATGGAAGTAAAGAAAACAAAACTATATTATATATCTCACACACGATTACAATGATAGATCACTAAGCAAACACTCGAAAACAAAGGATCGAACTAAACTTTTATTCATCTAAAGCAAAACATAACTATGAATCGAACTAAGATAAGTAAAGGTAAAAGATAATGGAGGTGATATGATACCGGGGCACCTCCCCCAAGCTTGGCACAAGCCAAGGGGAGTGCCCATACCCGATAATCAATTTTCCTTTGGTGATGAAGAAGGGGGTGGTGGTGGTGAAGTAGTAGCAATCTTATCCTTTTTCTCTAGCTTGTTTCGGAGGTAAAAATTATCTATCCTTAACTCATCATCCTCCTCCTCAAGATTTAGTATCCTCGTGCATAATGCTTCCTTGCTTTCTTTCAGGAAGCGAGGAGGGACTGGTTCATCTTCATCTTCTTCATTGGAAAACCATATATAGGGATAGGTGTCCTTGAAGACATTTTTATCTAAAGGTTGAAAAGAAACTTGGCTCTCCTAGGAATCTTGAGATGACGTATTTTCAAATCTGTCAGAAAGCAGCAAGAAAAGAAAATAGAAGATTTCTCCACGATACAGTGGTCAATGGGTTCGGGGGGTATATAAAGATTTTTTATCTTGGGAAACAAGCAAACAGAAGAAAAACGAAGTCCGGAAGGTACCCGAGGTGGGCACAACCCACCTGGGTGCGCCTGGCACGCCCTGGTGTCTTGTGCCCACCAGGGTTACCTTCCTGGCTGTTTCTTATTTTCCTAATTTTTATTATATTCCAAAACTGACAGAAATATTTTTGCGGATTTTTCGGAGTCCGTTTAATTACCGTATCACGTACCTCCTCTTTTTTCACGATTCTGGAGTATTCCGGAAGGTTTCCTTTATGTGTTCTTCCGGTGTCATAGTTTGGATAATATTGCTTTCAATGTTAATGGGTGTACCTAATATATAATGTATTATTCTTTGCACATTGACAACCTTCGGCATTATTTATTTTGATGGCTCTAGATCGATAAACCTCCTCAATAACATATGGTCCTTCCCATTTGGAGAGAAGTTGGCCTGCAAAGATTCTAAAACGAGAGTTGTACAAAAGTACATATTCTCCAACTTTAAACTCACGCTTTGGATTCTCTTATCATGCCATCTTTTAACTTTTTCTTTAAATAACTTGGCATTTCATAGGCTTGGGTTCTCCATTCATCTAGTGAGCTAATATCAGATAACCTCTTTTCACCGGCAAGTTTGAAATCATAGTTGAGTTCTTTAATTTCCCAATATGCTTTATGTTATAACTCAAGAGGCAAATGACAAGATTTTCCATCAACCATTTTATAAGGAGACATACCCATAGGATTTTTATATGCTGTTCTATAAACCCAATGTGCATCATCTAATTTCTTAGACCAATTTGTTCGGGGCCTATTGACAGTTTTTTGTAATATTAACTTTATTTCTCTATTGCTAAGTTCAACTTGACCACTAGACTGAGGATGATAGGGTGATGCAATTCTATGGTCGACATCATATTTAGCAAGCATTTTACGGAAAGCACCATGAATAAAATGTGAACCACCATAGGTCATTAAATATCTAGGGACTCCAAACATTTGGGCAACTGACTTCCATAAGCATTTTAATAGAGGTGTTGTGATCAGCACTACAGGTTGGAATAGCTTCTAACCACTTAGTAACATAATCAACACCAACAAAAATACGTGTATACCCATTAGAGGAAGGAAAAGGTCCCATGTAATCAAATCCCCGAACATCAAATGGTTCAACAGCAAGAGAATAATTCATAAGCATTTCCTAACGCTTACCAACATTACCAATTCTTTGACATTCATCACAAGATAAAACAAACTTATGGGAATCCTTGAAGAGAGTATGCCAATAAAAACCAGATTGCTATACCTTGTGAGTAGTTCTATCTCCCGCATGATGCCCTCCATAAGCTTCGGAGTGACGTTTCCATAGGATTTGTCCTTGTTCATGTTCAGGTACATAATGTCTAATCATAGCATCTACTCCTTCTTTATAAAGATGTGGATCATCACAAAATTAATGTCTTAAATCATAGAAGAATTTTTTTTCTTTTGTCGGTATGTGAAGCTAGGTGGTATATATTTAGCAACAATATAATTAGCATAGTCGGCATACCATGAAACATTTATTGCAGCTAATTTTTCATCAGGAAAACTAACATTAATAGGTTGTGGGTCATCAAGAATATTTTCTAGCCTAGACAAGTTATCAGCCACGGGGTTCTCACCTCCCTTCCAATCAGTGATATGTAAGTCAAATTCTTGTAGCAAGAGAACCCACCTAATGAGTCTAGGTTTAGCATCTTTCTTTTCCATAAGATATTTTATATTTTTATAGCAACATGATCGGTGTGAACAGTAAATTTAGAATCAACAATGTAAGATCTAAATTTATCACAGGCAAACACCACTGCTGATTTTTTTCCAGTAGTAGCATAATTGCGTTGGCACTGCTAGAGTTTTACTAGCATCATGAATATCATTTACTCTCTTATCAACTCTTTGTCCTAGAACAACACCAACAGCATAATCACTAGCATCACACATAATCAAAAGGCAAGTTTCAATCAGGTGGTTGAACAATAGGTGCAGAAATTAAGGCTTTCTTAAGTGTTTCAAAGGCTTCTACACAGTCATCATCAAAAACAAATGGAACATCCTTTTGTAAAGGATTTATAAGAGGCCTAGAAATCTTAGAGAAGTATTTAATAAACCTCCTCCTATAGAAACCAGCATGACCGAGGAAACTACGAATACCTTTGATATCTTTAGGACATGGAATTTTCTCAATTGCGTCAACTTTAGCTTTATCCACCTCAATACCTCGTTCAGAAATTTTATGACCCAAGACAATACCTTCATTCAGGAATATAGTCCCAAAAAATGATATAAAGTTTCTATAAAAAGAATAAAAACATCCAAGAATGATAATATAATAGCATGGAACAATAAAAAATTATAGATACATTGGAGACGTATCAGCATCCCCTAGCTTAATTCCTGCTCGTCCTCGAGTAGGTAAATGATAAAAACAGTTTTTTTATGTGGAATGTTGCCTAACTTGTTCATCACATATTCTTTTCTTTTGTAGCATTGACATTTGGACTTTTAGATGATTCAAAGCAATAGTCTATATTTCACATGAACATTTCAATACTTAAGCATATCAAAAAGCAACCATGTCTTTCAAAATATCAACACTAAAGAAAGTTATCTCTAGCCCATCATGCTCAATAATTGATGCATTCATGAAACACACTCGAATATTAGCTACGTCTAATGCACAAGTATGATCATAGTGCTTCCTAGTTGGTGCTTTATAAGAGAAGATGAAGACTCAAAAAAATAAAAAAAATGCATAAAGTAAATAGATAGGCCCTTCGCAGAGGGAAGCAGAGATTTGTAGAGGTGCCAAAGCTCAAAGCTTAAATTGAGAGATAAAAATATTGTGAGAGGCATACTTTTCACGTTAACGAAAATGACCGAGATTTCCTAATACTTTCCATGCTAGATACATCATAGGCGGTTCCCAAACATAAAATGAAGTTTATTCCTTTTTCCACCATTCTGTCACACTCCATGGCTAGCCGTATCCATGGGTGCCTTCCATACCAACACTTTCCAAGGAATTTATTATTTGACATAAAGTATATTTATTTTTCATCTTGGGACTGGGCATCCCTATAACCGCCACACTCTCATGCAATGACAAGTGAATAAACACTCATCTTGAGAATAACACATATAGCATGGAAAAATATTGGCCACCCCCTGCTGCTTCATTAGTGGTACGGGCACACAAAAAGGAAATTCATTTCGAAAATTAGAGTTGGCACATACAAATTTAGTTGGAACGACACGGAAATATCGCATATATATAGGTAGGTATGGTCGATTCATATGGCACAACTTGGTTTAAGAATTTTGGATGCACAAGTAGTATTCCTACTTAGTACAAGGAAAGGCTAGCAAATAGATTGAGGAGCAACCAACCAAGAAACGAAAACAGTCATAAATGAGCATTAAGCATAACTAACACCGAATAATGCACCACAAGTAGGATGTAATTTCATTGCATAACTATTGACTTTCGTGCTTGCATAGGGAATCACAACCCATAACACCAATATTCTTACTAGAGCATAATTACTAACCAACGTGACTCACATATTACTATCATTATATCTCAAAACTATTACAAAGAATCAAGTTTATAGTATCCAACGATCTTCATGAAAGTTTTAATTATATCCCCCTGGATATCTATCACTTTGGGACTAATTTCATATATTACCATTGCTTATAACAAGCTCCCAGACAAATTTAAGTGATGAACATGAGAATAAATAAATAAAATAGCTCTCAAAATAATATAAGTGAACTAGTAGAGCAATTCCATAGCTCAAAAATTTCAGTGAAGCACACAGAGCAATTCTAAGAAATCATAGAATCATTATGGCTTTCTCAAATAGGCGTGTCTACCAAGGATGACTGTGACAAACTAAAAAGAAAAACAAGCAAAGATTCATATACAAGACGCTCCAAGCAAAGCTCATGATATGTGACGAACAAAAATATAGCTCCAAGTAAAATTACCGATGGTTGTTAGAAGAAAGAGGGGATGCCTTCTGGGGCATCCCCAAGCTTAGTTGCTTGGTTCTCCTTGAATATTACCTTGGGATGCCATGGGCGTCCCCAAGCTTAGGCTCTTTTCACTCCTTGTTCCTTCATCCATCGTGATCGCACCCAAAACTTGAAAACTTCAATCACACAAAACTCAACAAAACCTTTGTGAGATCCATTAGCATAATAAAGCAAATCACCTGAAAGTGCTAGTTATCGACTAGAGGGGGGGGGGGGTGAATAGGCGATTTTTATGAAAGTCTTCAAAACAAGAAAGTTTCAAAGACGAACACGAAAACCGGACCTATAAACATGCAGCGGAAGATGAACTACACTAGACAAGCCATAGTCAAACAAGTATGAAGCTAAAACATGATGACTGATAGCAGCTAGGTAGTAGGATCAGGATGGAAGATAGTATGAAGCCAATCAGAACAAGTAGTCACACAGTGAAGTCAAACAGGCAGAGCAATCAGGCAATGACTTCACAAAGACAAACTGTAAGTAAGGAGAGTAAGAGATAGAACCAGTGTGTTGTGAAGACAAGGATTTGTTCGACCAGTTCCAGTTGCTGTGACAACTGTACGTCTGGTTAGGGAGGCTGAGATTGAACTCAGAAGAACATGTCTTCACCTTATTACCCTTGAGCTAAGGACACACAGTCCTCGCCCAATCACTCTGGTAAGTCTTCAAGGTAGACTTCCAAACCTTCACAGACTTCGTTCACCGACGATCCACAATTACTCTTGGATGCTCAAAACGCGACGCCTAACCGGTTGGAGGATTCACAGTCCTCAAGTGTAACAAGTCTTCAGATCACGCAGACAGAAAGACTTCAGTGATGCCAAACACTCTTTGGGCTCTGGGTGTTTTAGGCTTTGTCCTCACAAGGATTTCTCTCTCAAACTCTTCGGAGGTGGGTTGCTCTCAACGACAAAAGTCGTGCACTAACTCTGAGCAGCCACCAATTTATAGTGTAGGGGGTGGGCTATTTATAGCCATAGGGCAACCCGACCTGATTTGTCTGAATGACCCTGTGTAACGCCCGGATAATCAAGCTACAGTAATCCCTTACTAATGATGCCAAGTCATCATTGTTACTGTTGCTAATATCACTTAGATTCAAAGCCAATTCAAATTCAATTCTAAAATAAAGTCAAATAAATTATTTCTCGAAACAGTAAAACAAAAATGTTTGCTGGGTTGCAAATATTCACAAACTAAATGCCATGAGTGATTCAACATCATTTGAGATAGCTAATTTCCCCTAGGAATTAAAGCAGTTTCAAATTAGCATTTTTAAATGCTTTTCCATTTGTGAAAAATCCAAATCAATTCAAACTCCTCCCAAACTTTTTGAGGCTGTGCCAAATATTGTAATGTATTTATTTGGCCAAGTCCCACAATATTTCAGAATTCCTTTTGGCAGCTCGAATATTGCATAGCATTTTTTTGTTAAAAAAAAGAAAATGCAAAAGAGTTAAAGAAAAAGCAACCCCCCTGGTCTAACTGGGCCTCTTGGCCAAGCTGGCCGCGACCAGCCAGGCCGGCCCAGCTAGGCCCCCCTGGTCGACTCTTGTTCAAGCGACCCCGTCGCTACAGGGGACGAGTCCCCGCCGGATCGCCTTGCCGGCGACGCCCCGAGGGGATAAGGCCGACCCCTCGGGCTCCCCTCCCTCGGCCTCGTTAGCTCCCCCTCACACAAATATCTCCCTCGCCCCCTCCTCCATATCCCCTTCTTCCCCTCCTTTCCTTCCTCCCCTGTGCCCACCCGCCGCGGCCGCCGCTGCCGCCTCATCGTGGCCATGGCCGACGACTTCTCGAGCCATGCAAAGACGTCGAGGAGTACCGCCGTCATCACCTGCGTCGACTACGGCCCCGGATCCCCGTCGTCTTCAACCTCGGGCACTACCGCCCTCGCCGTCGAATTCCGACATCTCCGAGCCTCCCCCGAGCCCAGTTCGCGCATCTCCAGGAGCCATGTGAGCTCCTCTTCCTTCTCCCTCTCTCCTCTTGCTCGCATTCGTCCTCTAGGCCGCTCCACCATTCTTGCCGGATCTCACCTCCGCAACGGCTCGTCGCCGGCGCCACTTCCGGCCACCTCGGCACTAACCATCACCACCATTCGATGTGTCGTCCGCCACGACCGGCCACCGCCCCCGCGCTACTGCCCCGCACGACCACGCTGCTACCTAGTCGTGTGATGGTCAGGACCCACTCCGTCCGCGGGCGCGCGCCTCACCGTGCCCGACCGCACTGGCCGCCCCTCCATCGCCCGTCCACTCCTCCCGCGCTCGCCCTGCTGCTGCTTTTCCTTGTGCTGCTACTACTGCTGCTCTCCTACACTGCTGCTCTTGCTATTGTGCTACTGCTCCCTGCTAGTCTGCTACTGCTATTTGCTGCTGCTGCTATTTGCTGTTGCTGCTCATAGCCACAGCCGCTGCTGCCTTTTGCCGCTGGTGGCCGCTCCTGCAGTGGCCTCGGTTGTGGCCGTAGCCATGGCCGAGTGCCCCTATGCGGTGCATGTATGTGCAATAGCCGTGACGCTGCTATGCCTCTGGCCCAAAAATGCTAAACATACAAAGAGTTACACCCAATTACATGCTGACTAGGATTTTTTCCATCTACTAACCAATCACAAACTTGCGCCCCCCTGATTTTCAGGGGGGTGGGCCGCCTCCCCACCTATTGACCAATCAAATTAATCCTCTTTGTAAAACCTTGTAACTCGTTTGTACGTGTAGCATTACACCCTCTGGCCGGCCATGTTTCAGATTAGATTAGGGACTAATCCTGCTAGTTAGGTTAGTTGCTACACTATGACATGTGGGCTCCATTTGATTAAGTTAGTTTTTATTTATTAGATTAGATATAGCTTTATGACATGTGGGCCACCACCTCCCCTTTGACCAGTCAAATTAACTTGGTCAACTCGAATTAAAACAAGACCAGAAATTTTAGAATATTGTTAAAACTTTAGAAAATCATAGAAAATAATACATAACTCGGATGGAAAAACTTTGTACATGAAAGTTGCTCAGAACGACGAGACGAATCCGAACACGCGGTCCGTTCATCCGCCAAACATCCCTAGCATAGCAAACATTGAACTTTTCACCTCCGGTTCATCTGTCCGACAGACGTCGGAACCGGGAAAACTTTCCCGCTTGTTTTCCCCCTTCGCCTGTATCGCCTAGCACCGCGTTAGAACACGTCGCTCTGCTTGTGGTCCTGTTATGCACTCGTTTGCTCTGTATTTATTGTTTATTCACCATCTTCTCTCCGGTAGACCCTGAGACCGATGTTGATGTCGCTGTGATCGACTACTTCGACGACGACCCTCCTTCTTGTCTGAGAAACCAGGCAAGCCCCCCCTTTGATCATCCCGATATCGCCCATTCTATAATCTCATGCTTGCATTAGATTTTGCTACTGTTATTGTTTGCTCCTATTCTGATGCATAGCCTGCTTTTGTAACCTGTTCATTGTACCTTACCTGCTTATCCTAAACTGCTTAGTATAGGTTGGTTAGAGACCCATCAGTGACCCCCCACTTGTCCTTGTTACCCCTGCTTCATCTTTGATGACTCGATCAACGTGATCGATGACCAGAGCCTGACACCTCACATCACATCACGCCCCTTTAGTTGCTCGACTCTGCAGAGCTACTATCGAGTGCCGAGGGTGATCCCTCATAACGCACTCCTGATGACAATTCTGTAGTGTAGCTATTCGGTCGTGGTCATCGAGGGTGATTTCCTCTTTCACCATTCCCGATACGGCTCTGTCGTTCAACACCTCAAGTGTGAACCTCGAGGGTGGTCCCTCTTACGTTCACCTTGATGATTACATTGAGTGGAATCCTCCGTGGGTGATTACTCGGGTTTTCCCCTTGATGTTTGGACCCACGGTTACAATGACTTTACTTGAGACCTTGGTGAAAGTCGGGCAGGCCCGGAGAGCACCCGCAATATAATGACGTGGCACGGCCGGGCATTCTGAGCCCTTGTCGTAAGTCCACAAGACGGAGCGACGGGTCACTTTCGATCATGAGTCTCTGCTCGTCTCCGCAAGCTAATAATACACTATGGTTTGGGTATTTGTTCTGAGTTGGCCTCTGGCCTTTACGCACTAACCACCACTCGAGAATAGATATGGGCCTCGACATCGCAGTATCAGCCGAAGCTTTGTCAGACATCCAGTTCAGCAGTGCGGCACGGTCGGATCATGCTGGCCATCCGAGGCGGTGCTGGTATTCACCCTGCGCGCAACGACCCGGAGTGCTGCGAGCGATGGGCCCAAGACCTGGAGTGCTTAGGATGTAGACCGGCGGGGACCTCTCTGCTGAGCCTAGGTCGGGCTGCGACATGTTGATCTTCCGAGGGCGGGCATTGACCCCAGAAAGGTGTGTCCGGCCAGAGTGATCGAGCGTGTTGGGTAATGTGGTGCACCCCTGCAGGGAAGTTATATATTCGAATACCGTGTCCACGGTAACGGACGTTCAAACTTATATCCTGATCTTATACAACTACAAATGGATACTTGAGATATGTGGCTCTGGGATTGCTTTCTCGTAGGGAGTCGAGGAAGGATCTCTGGGCATTAATGTTACAACATGCTTGTTAAATATAAACTGCTATTCTTTACTCTTCTACTTGCTGCAAGACGCTTGGAGCTGTGTGAAGATGCTAGTCTTTGATAGGCTAGGCCTTCCCCCTTCTATTCTGTCATTCTGCAGTTCAGTCCACAGATACAACCCTTCCATTTGATACCAATTCATACTTAGTATAGATCTGATGCTTGCGAGTACTTTGGATGAGTACTCACGGTTGCTTTGCTACCCCTTTTCCCCCTTCTTTCTTCTTTCCGGTTGATGCAACTAGATGGTAGATCCTTGGAGCCAGATGGCACCGCCAATGGATGCTGCTACGTGAAGACCGCCGACGACCAGGAGTAGTTAGGAGGTCCCAGGCAGGAGGCCTTGCCTCTTCGATCGTTGTTGCTTTTGTGCTAGCCTTCTTAAGGCATCCTTGTTTAACTTATGTCTGTACTCAGATATTGTTGCTTCCGCTGACTCTTGTGTATCGAGCTATGTATTCGAGCCCTTGATGCCCCTGGCTTGTAATATAAAGCTGGTATTATTTTGATTTGTGTCTAGAGTTGTGTTGTGATATCTTCCTGTGAGTCCCTGATCTTGATCGTACACATTTGCGTGTATGATTAGTGTATGATTGAATCGGGGGCGTCACAAGTTGGTATCAGAGCCCACTGCCTGTAGGATCCCCCTTTCTAACTTCTTGGCTGAAGTTGAGTCTAGTCTTTTAAAACTTGTTTTACTAACATGGCTGTGTGGCTTACGAGCCCACGTCGCCAATTGGGTGGTATTAGGATCTTTTATTCCTCGTCTATACTCTGGGAATCTGATCTCTCTCCCATTCGGGTTAAATGATTTTTGCAAACTATAACTCTAGGTTCTCGTAAATACTTCTCTTAGAGAGCCCCTTCATTCCAGATGATGGCCTGCTTCACCAGAAGATTCTGAAGATACTATCCGATGCTTTCTCGAGACCCTTGTGCCCTTCACCGTTGCAATCCCTACCACCGATAAATCCTTATGCGTAATTACCTACGTTGTCGTTCATACCTTCATCCCCGGTTGCTCTTGTTATCAAGATGTCCTGAAATACTCTTCGATGATTCCGAGGATCCTTTATGCTTACTGCCCTGCAGTCCTTGCCGCATGAGTACCCCTATGGATAATTACTCGCTCTTATCGAGTATCCATTCATCCCCAGTTATTCTTATGCTTCATAACATACTTTTTAATACAATCCAAGCTTTCGATGACCTCTATCGCCTATTGAGCTAGAAGGTCTTACCTGCCTACACTCTGGTTAATTCCATATGCCTAGCAGTATCCATTGACGTCCTTTGTCATTATCATCTTGAGTCTTTAGATTTGATATGTCTGTGTCACAATCATCAGTTGATCCTTATAGATTATCTTTCTGGCTCAGACGTCTTCCTGAACATGAGCTAGTTCTCGGCCAATCAGATTGCCATCGGTTGTGCCCTAAGTCTATTCAACTTATCCATTCTTGATCAAAGCGTTTTCTTCTGATCCCTTGACTTGGGAATCATAATTCCTTTACATTTTGAACTCTGAATTAGTCAGTTGCTTCTATAATCTGACCTCCTTGCATTCTTTCTTCTTCTGGTTGAGTACCGTTGCTCACATCAGATCCCTTGTGGACTACCAGGTCATTTGTGGATTTTATCCGACAATGTCCTTCATATTCAGTAACCTTGCACTACTAGGGAAAAGCTTATATACAAACGCTTACTAGTAGCGAGGGTTAAAAACCCTCGCTACTGCTACTTACTAGTAGAGCAGGTTCTTAAACCTCGCTACTACTAAGTTGATAGCAGTAGCGCGGGTTTTTAACCCTCGCTACTACTAAGCGGTCTCTACCGTGCCCCCCAGGACATTCCATAGTAGTAGTGCAGGTTTTTAACCCTCGCTACTACTAAGTTGATAGCAGTAGCGTTGGTTTTTAACCCTCGCTACTACTAAGTGGTCTCTACCGTGCCCCTGGACCATGCCATAGTAGTAGCGATGGTTATAAACCCGCGCTACTACTAAGTTGATAGTAGTAGCGGGGTTTTTTACCCCTCACTACTACTAATCGTCTGCCATAGTAGTAGCGCGGGGTATGGCATGTTTGCAAATTTTTCAAACTCTACCCCCCCCTGGGATCGCCTTTTCAGTTTTAAAAAAAATAAAAGAAAATGATGAAAATGTCAAAAAAAAAGAAAATAAGTTTCCCATGTGATATGTGGTCTAGTTGTTGGGAAATTTGCAAATATGAATTTTGACTTCATTTGCAAAATCTCTCGAGAATTTGTAAAAATGGGCATAACTTTTGCATACTAACTCGGATGAAAAAGTTTTTTATATGAAAAATCATCTACTCGAAAAGTTACCTCTGAATTTAGTGGGGGGGACCCCGTTAAACATTTTCAAAATCCTCAAAAACCTAACAGAAAAAAAGTTACAGGGCTTTTAAGATCTAGAGTGGAAAAAATCGAAAAAATTTCAAACTGTGGTCAAACAATGGTCAAACTAATTGTTCTAGAATATTAGTGTTAATAAATAATTATTTTAGTTATTTTGAATTTTGGTCAAATCTGGTCAAACTGTGGTCAAACTGTGGTCAAACAATGGTCAAACTAATTATTCAAGAAATATTAGTGTTACTAAATAATTATTGTTTTTTAAAACAATAGTTTCAAACTCAAACAGTGAAATGTGTCACTTCATGCTCAAGCAAAATTCTCGAGGGTTAATAGGATTGACATCTTACTATTGTCAGGAAAACAACAAGTGCAGACTTGGAAACGAGAGAGAATAGAACCCGGAAGTTAAGCGTGCTCAGGCTGGGGGAGTGGGAGGATGGGTGACTGTTCGGGAAGTTAGATGATTTGGAATGATGAGGGGTGATTAGAGATTAGAGGATAAATTGAGCAGTGATGAGGGGTGATTAGAGATTTGAGGTTAAAATAATTCAGAAATTTGAAAATTAGGGAAAAAATCGAAAAAATTTCGAAAAGATTCAAAAAAAAAATAACGGACGTAGTAGTAGCGCTGGTTTTTACCCACGCTACTACTAACGGACGTAGTAGTAGCGCGGGTGGCACCCGCGCTACTGCTATACGTTAGCTGTAGCGCCTTATTAGTAGCGCCGACCCCCGCGCTACTAATAGGCCCAAAACCCGCGCTACTGCTAGGCTTTTCCCTAGTAGTGTTGTGAGCCTTTCCTCGGATACACAATGCCTTCGGTAAATTGTATCCCCCGCTCTCGTCAACCATACTCTGCTTCCGGGCTTTTATCTACTCGTGAAGTTTGTGGTATATGTTCCTAAGATGCCCCTATGGGTTGAATCTATGGATTCCCTAAACTATGTGAACCCAAAGATTATGCATGTTATATCTACTGGCGTTTCTTTGGATAAATTGTCAATTCTACAACTTTGTCAAAGACGAGAAGTAAATGAAAAGTTGTGCATTAGAGAAGTGGGAGTCGACCTTGAACTTTGTGTTCGTGCCCATGGACACGATGTGGAACTTATCATGGAAGCTTCTTGTATTAATAATAATCCCCTTGTGATAAGTTCATCTTTTATCTATGTTTGGTCCTTTGCAACCGTGCTTCCAACCATGATTGTTCTTCGTTGATTTCATTTCTCATTTCTCAGACAAGTGTAAGTACTTGTCTTCTGTAGATCATTTCAACCATCCAACCTCTATTCTGCTATACCCTCGAGTATTACCCTCTGGTATCTCGAGATTATCACGGAACTACATAACCTCTTATGAGTTCTTCATCAACCATTATTTCTCGCCGATTCCAATTTTCCATGGGTTCTAAGTTGTTAGACACTTGAGAACACCGATAACTAATTCGAGTCTACACTTTTCCCTTCCATTGTTTTGTTTAACCTTTCTTATAAACTAATATATCTGAGCAGTGATAACTCGCTGCTTATGTTAACACCTTGGTGTACAAACTCTGTCAGTAAGACCTTGTTACTATTGTTGATGACATTCCGGTAGCCACCGACGGACGAGAACTTTGCCTATTGGTCCGCCTCGTTCAACGAGCAGGAAAATGGTTCTCTTCGTCCCTCCCCCTTGGTACCAACGTTGTTGCCAACATAAATAACAGGTTGTCCTCTGAGCTGCCTTGCTATCATGACTGTGCAAAATGTAACGCCTTCTTGCTTTTAACCCACATGGTGGGCCCATAACCCACAGTTCCACAGGATCGAAACCTGACTCTCCTGTACATCTCTGCCTTCCAAAATTGTTCCTCATGCTTGGTTTCGTATGTAATTCACGAGCCACCTTCTTGTCATCTGTTCTGGTATCAGATGCAATACTTATTCTCGATGCCTTGAACCCCCTTCATCACCTGTTTTATGCATCAGCTGGATGCCTACCTGGTTGAAACTTGTTGAACCTTCTTATAGCACTCTCGATACATTCCTGGTGCTTCTAAAATCTTCTTCCTTGAGATAACTACCGGATGCCGATTCTTTCAGACATCCATCCTTATAGCTTCCCCCTTATTACACACCTTAAATCTTGGGACGAGATTTCTTGTAGTGGAGGAGATTTGTAACGCCAGGATAATCAAGCTACAGTAATCCCTTACTAATGATGCCAAGTCATCACTGTTACTGTTGCTAATATCACTTAGATTCAAAGCCAATTCAAATTCAATTCTAAAATAAAGTCAAATAAATTATTTCTCCAAACAGTAAAACAAAAATGTTTGCTGGGTTGCAAATATTCACTAACTAAATGCCATGAGTGATTCAACACCATTTGAGATAGCTAATTTCCCCTAGGAATTAAAGCAGTTTCAAATCAGCATTTTTAAATGCTTTTCCATTTGTGAAAAATCCAAATCAATTCAAACTCCTCCCAAACTTTTTGAGGCTGGTGCCAAATATTGTAATGTATTTATTTGGCCAAGTCCCACAATATTTCAGAATTCCTTTTGGCAGCTCGAATATTGCATAGCATTTTTTTGTTAAAAAAAGAAAATGCAAAAGAGTTAAAGAAAAAGCAACCCCCCTGGTCTTACTGGGCCTCTTGGCCAAGCTGGCCGCGACCAGCCAGGCCGGCCCAGCTAGCCCCCCCCTCCGGTCGACTTCTGTTCAAGCGACCCCTTCGCTACAGGGGACGAGTCCCCGCCAGATCGCCTCGCCGGCGACGCCCCGAGGGGATAAGGCCGACCCCTCGGGCTCCCCTCCCTCGGCCTCGTCAGCTCCCCCTCGCACAAATATCTCCCTCGCCCCCTCCTCCAGATCCCCTTCTTCCCCTCCTTTCCTTCCTCCCCTGTGCTCACCCAACGCTGCCGCCTCGTCGTGGCCGTGGCCGACGACTTCCCGAGCCATGCAAATACGTCGAGGAGTACCGCCGTCATCACCTGCGTCGACTATGGCAAGCAGCGCGAGCTGGAAGGCGTTGCAGCCCCGGATCCCCGTTGTCTTCAACCTCGGGCACTACCGCCCTCGCCGTCGAATTCCAGCATCTCCGAGCCTCCCCCGAGCCCACTTCGCGCATCTGCAGGAGCCATGTGAGCTCCTCTTCCTTCTCCCTCTCTCCTCTTGCTCGCGTTCGTCCTCTTGGCCGCTCCACCATTCTTGCCGGATCTCACCTCCGCAACGGCTCGTCGCCGGCGCCACTTCCGGCCACCTCGGCACAAACCATCACCACCATTCGATGTGCCGTCCACCACGACCGGCCACCGCCCCCGCGCTACTGCCCTACACGACCCCGCTGCTTCCTAGTCGCGCGACGGTCGCGACCCACTCCGTCCGCGGGGGCGCGCCTCGCCGTGCCCGACCGCACCGGCCACCCCTCCGTCGCCCGTCCACTGCTCCCGCGCTCGCCCTGCTGCTGCTTTTCCTTGTGCTGCTACTGCTGCTGTGTTTGACGAAGTTTTGTACTAGAAAGGAGAGGAATTTTCGGGAGTGCAGGATAAATAGGGAAGAGTATATGTACACACATGGTGGACTAGTGCATGCACAAAATAGTTAATCTCTTGATTGAATCTTGTACGTGGTGCATGGTAATTTTGCCTACGTACCTACATGCATGCATGAGGGCGGCAATACGTACAGCGGAAATAGATGCCTCGGTTATACATGGCGGCCGCAACGACGGAAATACAAATAAGCATATGAACACCCGCACATATGATAGATTGATGGTTATATTTTTGAGGTCTAGATGTGCACTCGAAAGTGTCGCGGCTGGTGCAAGACAAGTCGAAGCTGTTACATCAAGCATTGGTGGAGTCCAACGAGCCGAAAGGACTGCAGCATATACACCAGGGAGGCTGTGGTTAGCTAGCCTGACCGTTGTTGGAAGCTGATACAACGCAGCTCCATGGCCAGTATGAAGCAAAGACCCGGCGAGTAAAAGTTAAAAAGGGAGATATATCACAAAAGCTATCATTTTATTGATCTATGATACAAAAGTTCACTGGGACTAATCAAACTTTGTTCTGGACGAGCTAAGACAAATTATATTTAACTAAGATAGAATCTGTTTGAACTAAGTGCAGCTTTTGCAGAGCAGACCATGATCTCTAGTCCGCTCCCTCACTCGGGAGCTTTGTACGCGAGGACTGTAGCGATCTCCGGAAGTGTTAACCCGGCGGCCAGGAAGGCAGTCGCCTCTGCACGGTGTCTTTCGTACGAGTCGGCCACCTTCGAAGAAGTCCCGATGGCATCCTCGTGAGCTTCAAGATGGCGGGAGCTAGAATTCATCATGTCAGCTAGGACGCCTATGCACTTTTCAGCCAGTGCCGCCATCTCGGTTTCTTTCTCGCAAAGGGCCATGTACTCCTCGGCAAGCTATTGACGTTTGCTGGCAAGTGTCCGATGTTCTTCAGCCAGCTTCTTTTGTCTGTTGCAAATGGAGGCAAGGTCGGCAAGGCGTCCCTCTAGGCGTGGTCCTTCCTTCTCGAGGCGGCGAAGTCCTTGAGTAATCCCCGCATGAGCTGCATCGAGTTTGTCCAGCAGAGACGACACTTGCGCCGGCAAGACCACCCGTTCCGCCCAGACGAGCCACAACTGCTTCAAGATGGCGAATCAGAATCTCAAGGTCCGGCGGGACGTCGTTTGCATACGGGATCTTCCACATACTTATCACAGACTCTGTTCTAGTTATGGTTAGCTCCTCATTGATCGGCTGCTTCCTTAACGCCTCTTGTATATCTTTGAGTCCTATGGAGATATACTTTGCTGCTGTTCCGGGCGGGAGGACAAGGCTTGGCGTCGAGATGTGGTTAGCTAGAGGGACTTTGAGCTTCTCCAGTAGAGTACTTTCTCCGGCAAGGATGTTCTGGTGTCTCTCAAGTATTGCCTGGAGCTCCTTTGCTTCAGGGAAGTAGAAGTCTTCTAATTTAGTTGACTTCTTTGTGGCATCTAAAAAAAATAAAGAGAGTCAAGAGAGCATATAAAAAAGATAGACAGAATATGCAAGAGGGCTGGGGTAGTATACACGTACCAAAAGCAGACGATCTTGGCCTATTCACAATCACCCCATCGTTTTTGTTGTTGTTAGCACCTAGTGACCCTTTTTTGTTTGCTTCAGTGGTCCCAGTTAATGTTGCTAGAGAAGCAGGTTTTGTCACCAGGAAGGTGGATTTGGCTATGAGATCGTTCCCTGCCGCAGTGGAAGAATTCGCAGCTGGATCACTCGCTGATGGTGATGTGTGTTTCGCCACCGAACTAGACCTAGCTGGAGGTGCCGATTTGGTGACCAGATCATCTAGGTCCATGCCTTCCATCACCTCGTTTAGGAGTCGCTCCACACCGAGACTCATAGGCACGTGCGGCAACACATCTTCGAGCTTGTCCTGCATGCACACATGATATACGCGGGATTAAAGGAAGAAATACATTCATACAAGTTTTATTTGTTACTGGTATTATTACTATTTTCTTTACCTCTAGGTTCCCTAGTGGCGGAGCATCGGCGTCAAGGGAGAGGACCGTCCTGTCAGAATTTTTGGAGTTGCGGCTAGGTTGATGTCGCGAAGACCGTGGTGCACTCGGCAACGGAGGCGTCAAACGCATATACTCCACACCGCTAGAGCTACCTTTCGACCTACTCGGCGGTGGGGGAGGAGTCCAGTCACCTTTGCTTTTCTTAGTACCACTCGTCGAGACGTCAGCATCTCGACTCCACCCAGACCTCTTTCCCATGGTATCCTGATGACACGGGGGAAGACAACAAATAATAAATTAGCACGAGACCAAGAAACACATGTTCTGCTTGCATGTATTCAAGACGTGCATAGGTAAAGCAATGCATTGGCTTGTGAAGAGATAACGAATGTGTACCTTTTGTTTTTCTTCCAATAGGACGTGTCGTCGACAATGGGTGAATTTGTGTGCTTTGAGACGCTGCCCAGGGTCTCATCTTTAAAGGAGCTCATATGATGTTTACATGGCAAGATCCGTGCGAGAGCCCTGGTCGGACGCGTCAAGAAATAGCATCAACCGGGAGCTGTGGTCTACGTTGAGGATGTAGCTTCCTTGTATAAAAATTGGAAACTGAACTTTCCTTGTAGGAAGATGTCCAAGGGCGACTCATTATTCATCGGCAAAAAGAGTATTATACGTGAGATTTGGCTTATTATCACATGCACTTACCTTATGCATACATGTTCAAAAAAAAGAAGGTTTGCATGTACGTGGCTAGCTTTGCCTAAACTTGATACGTATATACGTATTCGGGTATCTCGGCCGGCCGACAAGCTTGCCGGTGTACGTATACCCGAACACCCGTAGGATACTTGGTTAACTTGCCTTTTTATCTAAACCAATACAAAGGGCTAGTTTGGATACATGTATGGGTTTTACGTGTTATTTTCTTTTGTGTTATTAAACAGGTATACATGGACATGGCATGTTTTAATCTCCTGAAGAATCATACGTTCGGTCTAGAACTAGCTAGCTAGGTATGTTACGATTTGTGTTGCAGCCGTGCAGGGCAAGAAGAACGATGGCATAGAAAGGCATGTCTTAAGATGGAGACCCCAAATATCGGAAGGTTTGCGCCGACGTGCGACCCAGAGGGTTTGACTCCTCCCTATAAATACCAAGGACTTTGGCACCCAGAGGGACACAACTCACGCAAAAGGAGAACTTGCGCACGCCTAGAACCCACACGGCTGCAACATCACCTCACGCATCCATCCGGCCGGCTTGTACAAGTGCAAGGAACCCCGGCGGCAGCAACATGAACATGAAGCTCACGTTCCCCTATGGTGAGATGATTGTTTAATTTTTCTTTCTTCTGTTTCTCCCTCACATCCAGCATGCATGCACTATGCACGGAGAGTACGTACCCGATCCTGTCGTCGCCACCGGAGACGATTTCATTGGACCAGGACGCTACGCAAACTTCATCGGAGTTTGTCTACATTAAGCTCTTCGTTTTCAAGCGTTGTGTTCTTGGTTGAAGATGACCCAGGAGCTTCCAGAGCTCACCAACGACGCAGCCCAACCGCTAGCCCTGGTGCTCTACCAAGGCGGCCTACATGCCCCCGACGAACAAATCGCGACGCATAGGTCATGGCGAATATGTCTCCAATGCACAGGTCCATGATGTTCCAATCACGGTGTACAGGTTCCGACGCACAGGTCCTCGGTGAACAGGTCACCGGTGCACATATCCATGATGCCCCAAACAGGTCTCGCCCCTTGCTTCCCGGAGGAGACGACATGGCGGAGCCGGAGCTCGCGACAACGTAGCCCGAGACAAGTCCATGACGAACAGGTCTCTCTGGTGCATAGGTCCATGGCGTTCCGATCACGGTGCACAGATTTGGTGTCTTACTTCCCAGAGGAGATGACGTGGCGGAATCGATGCTCACAATGATGCAGCCCATGGCCAGTCCCACCTATGAAGGCACACCCACCATGGCGAATAGGTCCATGGCGTACAGGTCTCGGCGTGATACTTGTCTCGGTAAACCACCGAATACGGCGTTTAGCCGAGATGAGGCACCCATCATGACGAACAGGTATCTCCGGTGCACAGGTCCATGGCGTTCTGATCACGGTGCATAGGTCTGATGTCTTTCTTCCCAGAAGAGATGACATGGCGGAACTGGTGCTCACGACGATGTAGCCCGAGACCAGTCCCACCTATGAAGGCACACCCACCATGGCGAACAGGTCCCTGGCGTATGGGTCCCCTTTCGGTATAGCACCCACCAAAGGCGACGTGAGCTCTACAACATCATCTCCCACGGGCATTCCAGGCAGCATCCTTGACAAAACGGACTGCTGTAGATTCGGCGTCCAATCAAGTGAGGCGCACCCATCACGGCGAACAGGTCGTTCGGTGTACAGGCCCATGGCATCGCTGGCATTCAGGTCACCCTTGGTGTAGCATCAACCCAAGGCGATGTGGCCTCTAAGATGTCACCTTTCTATGACCATGTGAGGTGGCATCCTTTGTCTTGGCGGACCGCCGTAAACTCGGTGTCCAGCCGAGACGAGGTGCCAACCACACCGGCATTGCCGATACGAGCGTGTGTTGGTTTTACACCGACGCCGGTCTCCAAAAAAAAGAATACTCTCGCGAGGCAACCCCTTGCTTACCCCGATGAAGCCGCTACATTGTTAAGAAGTTCGAGTCAAGCAGGACCCATGCAACTTCAACACCGACTACATCAACGCTGTCAAAACCGATGAGGCGCGACAGCAAGGGCGGACATGGCTAGCATAAAGCCATGTTTTGAGCGGCACGTGTACCGACGAGGACACGGGCTTTGCCACTGCCCACACCACACACACACCATCATCATCATGCATGGGGAACGCGAAGCGAAGACGACGAAGATGACCACACGGCTTAATAGGAGGTATCTCGCGGAGCAACCCGCGGGAGTAATTAACCGAGAGCCTTCCGAGGCCCAGGGGACCAGAGACCACAATCGCTATAGTCAGGCAGGCCGCGCTTGTAGGCCACGGAGCGCATATCGGGAATTGTATTTGTTATCCTTGTGATTAATAAAATACTGTCCCCGTCTCTTTGTTTTCATTGTGTACCATGGTATACTGGCATGCCCGCATTTTTTTTCTTTTTCCCCGGCCCATGAGAGAAATCCATACTCCTCCTCTTCCCTTCTACCGGATTGCACTTTAAGATTTTTCTCATGTCAAACAAATTGGCACGCCCAGTGGGACATGGTTCTCCTCCCATCTTGGCTTCGTTGTGGTTGTTTGAATCGTCTTCGCTCGTCTCCCAACCTGCATGGCATACTGCATGACAAGGCATAAGCGAGGATTTCCGCTCATCAAGATCCCTTTCATGCAGGTGGACTCTCCCGTGACAGCAACTCGGAGCCGGTGATGATCCAGTTTGGATCGATGCCGCCCATGGTCGTCATCGAGCTTGGCGAGAAGGTCTACATGCATCAAGCTCAAGATCCTGTGCAGTTCCAAACTGTGCAGTCGAAGAAGGCGCTAAGGCGGGAGGCTGCCAAGGTGAAGAAGGAGCGTCGCGAGCTAATGCTTGAGGCGCGCGCCCTGTTAAAGGAGTCAACAAGGGCAGATTTGAAAGGAGATGTGGAGGCATCTCAACGCCTCCGCACCAGAGCCGCCAACAGGCGGGCTAGTGTGGCGTCCCTCCACACCCCTACCACGACTACACACTCGGAGCCGTCGAAGGCAACTCCGCGGCGCACCGAGGTAGAGCTTCTCGAGGGTTTGGAGGCCATGTCCCATAACTTGCGTAGGCTCGTGGCAAACGCTCGTTTGTCGGATAGCCCTCATCCCCTACGCAACTACAGGAGGAAGTACCGCAAGGTACAATTACTCCATAACCAAATAGCTTCCCGCATCGCTCAGAGCACGGTGCCGGAGGAGGATTGGTCCCTCGGCGCTATGGACCTAGCTGATAAGGTGTTCACTTACCAAAGCACCTTAACCCCTCCCTATGAGTTGTTCCCTGATGATTGGGCATACGAGCCATGCAAGGTCAAGGAGCTGGTGAGATGCGCCATCATGAAGGAGTTCTGGAAGCGGCGCTCACGCAAAGAGCCCGTTCTACCAGGCCCTACTGTCTCCCTCAACATTGGCGACACGCGAAGGGGTGCATGGGCGCCGTGTTTCCACAACTCGGCAGTCGACGGAAGGTCTCTCCCCAACAATAATAGGTTTTCCACCCTTTGGCATGAGGCACCCGCTCCACGGGACGATGACCTACAGCGAGAATTTCGCCAAATCCAAGAGCAGATGAACAATATCCAGAGGAGACTCCAAGATCCAACGGCGCCAAGTGCATCGGCGGCCCAAGCTGCGGGAAGGATGAGGCGTCAAGCCCCAAGTCATCGTCCTCAACATGAGCGCCAGACTTTGGCGCCTCGGCGACAACCTTCACCAACTCGACACTTCCCACAACGGAGATATCCCAACGTGCCTCCACGTTGGAACCGATGGTCAAGACATCAAGACGATGAGAGGGACCCCCGGCCCACTCAACAGTGGCAACCACGGGAACCTTTGCGTCAGACACTTCCACCACGACCTTCGTCACCTCCCAGGCGGGGACATCAAGACGATGAGAGGGACCCCCGGCCCACTCAACAGTGGCAACCACGGGAACCTTTGCAACAGACACTTCCACCACGACCTTCGTCACCTCCCAGGCGGGGACATCAAGACGATGAGAGGGACCCTCGGCCCACTCAACAGTGGCAAACACGGGAACCTTTGCGACCGACACTTCCACCACGACCTTCGTCACCTCCTAGGTGGGGAGATCGGCCACAATTGCAGGCGATGACGGACAGGACTTCATCATCCACGAGGCGCCCTGCACCAACACTCCTACGCACGCCACCGGTGCAAAGGGATGGTATCTTTCCAACGGAGAATCAGCGCAAGCGCGAGAGGCGTCGGAGAAACCGCCATCTTCTTTATAAAGAACTTGAGGACTTAGTACTTCAACACACTCAGGTACGTTTACGACCCGATGGTGGGGTCGTTCAAGAAAATGACAAGATCAAATTTCGCATCTCCCCCGACTTGGAGCGACATGAGCGGTATAGCTACCTGCTCAGCCGGTTGGCGCCGAAACCACGCAAGACGTCCACGAGAAGCACTGAGCAAGGGAGCAAGGTGGTTCTTTCTTCATCCCTTCTCCAGAAGAATGATGAACAGGTGAAGGCTACTGCACCATCACCCCCACTAGAAAATCAGAAGATGCCAGCACCGACGGCCACACCGATGGAAGGCGTCGAAGAAGCCAAGCTTGCGTTCTCCTCCAACAATGAAGTAACTTCCGAGGGTGCAGCCAACGCTGCCCTCCCACAGGATACGACACTTCCCACGGAGTTTCCTCTTGTTCCCTCTGAAAGGATGGACCAAGATGGAGAAGCTCAAGCCCAGCAGGAGGCTGAAAAAGCGAAGGAATCAACTGAGAAAAACCTTGCCTTGTGCGGTACTCTTGGAGTGCAGCCGAGCGAAGGGTCAAGTAATGGATGGCGACCTCCTGCCATCACCGAGGAGTTCGACTATCCTTCTGAAGAAGAGATCGTACCGAACCCAAAGGCCGACTTCCAGAGGACCTTCCTACCACGCCTTGGCCATGTTCGTGCATGGTTCAGGGGTGCCGAAGGGGATGCCAAGACAAGCTCATCAACGTCACAAGAAGCTGCAAGATCTAGAGCCACGTGTCTTCCTGTGACAACAAGGAAAGGCCCATTAGGTGGAGGGAGCACTTCACAAAATGAAGATATATACAAGTGACACTACACCGACATTACATCAAGGCTTCCTCAAGATCTTGAAGGACGACGACAAGATGCAAACCTGCCAGGGGCCAATACAAGATTAAAATCCACCACTGGTCAAGGTGTGACGGATGGGTTTCCCGGAGATGGAGAATGCCAAGACCACCTTGATGACGAAGAAGGTTTCTCCGACTCGTCCTCCTCGCCATCGTTGGAGAGTCGTCCACACTCCCCTCGTTACCATGAACTAGCTTCATCGGTTTTGTCAGATTATGAGGGCGATGATGAAGACCTCCACACCGCGCCCGTTCGCATGGTGAATCATGGTGAAAACCTTGTGGATCAAGATCTTGCTGCCAAGTCACCCGTCGATGGCATCCATGGCCCAAGTGCTGAAAACATAGTAGCACCACAAGAAGTGTCTCTAGAAGAAGAGGTCAGAAGCCAGCGCCAGACGATTAACCAGTTGGCGTCAAAGCTTGACCAGTTTATTGAGCTCATGATGAACAACCAAGGCGTCCCTCCACAAGGCGCGCTACAACGAGTGGTCGATCCGCAAGAGGAGGAACTTCAGGTGGGCCCTCCTGCTAGGGTGCCCTTAAATGATGTGCCTCAACATGACCCCAGCACACAAGCTTGGCCTTGGGTTAGCCCTATTGGTTCTGCCAACGCAGTACCACACGCAGTTATGCTAAAGGACTACCATGACATGGTCAGGGATATGGTGGACAAGAAGTTAAAGCAAATGGCGATAGATCAAGCCCCTCGCACCTCCGAGAGTGAGCTAGAGAATCCTTACGAGGCGTGGCATGACATGATGGCGTATCCCGCAGGGTGGCACCCACCAAAGTTCCGTCAATTTGATGGAACCGGTGATGCGAGGGAGCACTTGGCGTACTTTGAGGCGGCATGCGGCGACACGGCAAACAGCCCGTCACTCCTTCGCCAATTTTCAGGGTCATTAACCGGGCCCGCCTTCCATTGGTACAGCCGTTTACCGGTTGGGTCCATTGGGAGTTGGGCGGCCATGAAAGAGGTTTTCAAGAAGCACTTCGTCGCCATGAAGAAGGACTTCTCTGTTGTCGAGCTGGCGCAAGTCCGACAACGACGAGACGAGTCCATTGATGACTACATCGTCCGCTTCCATAATAGTTATGTGCGTCTCGCTAGGGAGATGCACCTCGAGGATGCCATTGAGATGTGCGTCCACGGGATGCAGCAACATTGGTCACTTGAAGTTTCATGGCGTGAGCCTAGAACTTTTAGTGCCCTCAACACGGCGGTAGCGGCCATGAAGCTTGAGTTTGAGAAAACACCGCAAATAATGGAGCTCTATAAGAATGCCAGCGCATTTGATCCCGCCAAGCGCTTCGCCTCAACGTCCAAACAAGTCAACAACGGTAGTAGGGCGAAGGCACCAGCCGAAACAAACACCACCAAGGTCTTCTCGTCTGCACCGCAAGGCCATGTTCCCATCTTGGGTGCAAGAGGCGAACAAGCCGGAGGGAGGCAACGCCGGTTAATGCAGGAGCTCCTCAAGAAGCAGTACGTCTTCCGTCGGGAGCTCATCAAGGACATGTTCGACCAGGTTATGGAGCATCGAGCCTTGAACTTACTAGAGCCTCGGAGGCCTGATCAGGTGAGGATGACAGATAATCCTTTATTTTGCCCATATCATAGGTATGTGGGACACGTCATTGAAGATTGTGTCACGTTCAAAGAATGGCTCCAAAGAGCCATTAATGAGAGAAGGATCAACCTTGACCCAGAAGCTATCAACCCAGATTAGCATGCAGTAAACATGGTGAGCATGAAGTTACCATCTCCGCCAAGTGAAGCCACGGAGCTCGAAGAAACATGGGTGCCACTGGCCCAAGTTGAAGACCAGCTATCCAACCTCGTCCTCTCCAAGACGCGGGTATCTCCCTTTCGGCCCCAGGTCACTCCAGCCATTCCCGAAGAGGAGCCTTGGAGGATGGTGCGCCGAAGACCATACGCAAGGAGGCTTCCACCCCGACATCCTCGCCTGGTTTCGCCAGAACGTGCCCCCCCCCAAGAATTCTAAGGCGGTTCGATCCAAGTCAACGTCGGCCTCCACCAAGATTTGTCCCTATGTCAGAGGGAGACGAGCCTTTTCCTCGACCGGGGCGTGTGCTACCAACCTTGGCGCAGTTCTTGCCACCCGGATAGGGGCAAGCACCGGCAAAGGATGTGGAGCAAGTTCAAGAAGGAGCCAGCTCACCCCAATCACCAAGCATAGAGATTTGCAATGTCATCCATGACTACAGTGACACCCCTTCCGAAGACGTGTTTACTCCTAAAGAGCAAGCGGTCCTCCACGGCGGAGAGGCGACAAAGAAAGTGCCATTGGAAGAGGTGAACATGAACCTGCATGGGGGCAAAGTCCTACCTGAACCACTAAAGATCAAGCCAACAAGGGTGGAGAAGCCAAGCGCCCCAAAGGAGGCGCCTGTGCAAGTGAAGGAATCTGAACATCAAGGCCAAGAGAAGGTGAAGGCACGTAACGTCGACTACAACATCATCGCCCACCTCAAGCGGATCCCTCCACTTTTGAGTGTGCATGATGCACTCATGATGGTGCCTGACCTTCGTGAAGCCCTTATCAAGGCGCTCCAGGCTCCGGAACTCTACGAGGTGTCCATGGTGAAACACCATCTTTGCTCCAGCCCCTTGTTCGTGAACGAGATCACGTTCGACAAGGATGATAAGCTCATAGATGATGGTGACCACAACCGGCCATTGTATGTGGAAGGTAATATTGGTGTTGCACATCTTCGCAGGATCCTCATAGACCCAGGGTCTGCCGTGAACATTCTCCCTCTTCGGAGTTTGACACGGGCAGGTTTTTCGGTGGATGACTTGGAGGCTACTGACGTGATGATCTGCGGCTTCGACAACCAAGGGAAGCCTAGGCTAGGTGCCATTACATTTAAGATCCAGATGTCAACTTTTAGCTTCAAGGTGCAGTTTTTCATCATCGAGGCGAATACCTCCTACTCTGCCCTTCTAGGAAGACCGTGGATCCACAAGTACCGCGTTGTTCCATCCACCCTCCATCAATGCCTGAAGTTCCTCGACGCCAGTGGCACACAAAAGTGCATCATCGGCAACATATCTCCTTATACTGTGAAGGAGTCTCACCATGCAAATGCAAAGTACTACTTCCCCGTTGTAGACAGCGACCAACAGTTGGGGCGCACAACACCTCCGGTGGATCTCTTGGCCAAACCATGTTTTGGGCCAGTAGCCGAGATGAAGCTCCCCATCATGCCGAGCTCACCTGCCAATGCAAAGAGCTCCTCCACTCGGAGCCACAGGATCCAAGTCCGTAGGCGGTCATCTTCATCTGTCCGGTACGACTATAACCCCTCTTCCCAATTGCAGGTAGGGAGCTCTACTTCGACCTCATCTGGAACAGGATCTTCTATGCCTGGCCCGGTGACCCCATTACTGTTGAAGGCAAGATTCCCGATGTCAACACCAATCACGTTGAGGTCGTCTACAACAATTTCTCAAGAGGCTACCACTTCTTCATCAACTTTGGTGCGCCGAGAGCCCATTTGTTTAACACTCAGAAGCTCTGCAGGTGCCCGGGAAGTCTCCAAGATGCTAACAGGCGGCAATGATGCGCCACCACCCATCACGCTACGGGCACACAACCCTCGGAAGGAAGAACCTGTGCCCGTACCGATTGTCGATAGAAGAAGAATAAAAGAAGTGGAGGAAGTCGCAAGGGGAGCTCAAGGCGTACAGCCCCCATCGCTCTATGTCTCAGTGACTTCCCCATTGGAGGTTTGGGCAATCCCCTGTTTGTCCGGATCTGGAGTGCAGACCATTTTCTACAAAGTCCCACAGGTAAAACAATGCGATTTTGTATTTGAATTTCCCCAAACTTGCAGTGACCCAGAGGAGGTACTAGCGACAATGAAGGCGGAGCCCAAAATGGTTCGCTTGTTGGAAAAGGCCGGGATCACTGTTGGGCGGAACAACAGGATGCCTCCGCCACCCGACATATGCAAGGAATGGTGGAGACAAGCGGAAGACCTCATCAAGCAAAAAGGCAAAGCTCAACCAAAGTTTGGGCTTGGCTACGACAACCCTGACACTCCCGGCGATGAGGGGAAGCTCAGCTCCATGCCGGCACCACGAGAACCAGAAGATAGAAGGCGACCGATGCCAGAAGGAGACTTCTACAACACTGGAATGCCTTTTGGGTTGAAGAATGCAGGTGCAACATACCAGCATGCCATGACATGCGTCCTTGGCGATCCGATACACCATGCGATGGAATGCTGTACCTACGACGTCCCTGCCGATGAAGAGGAGGAGCTCAGGGTTGGAACACGAGTCAACTGCCACGCCATGTCTGTCTCATCAAGCGATGAGTCCGACACTTTGTCCGCCATTCCTCATCAACAACACTCTGCCAACGGTGAGCCAAGTGATGCCGAGGAACTTAGCTCCATATCAGTACCACACGAGTTAGAAGACGGAGGGCAGCCCACCATCGATGATCTCATCCAAGTCAACCTTGGAACGGAGGACGACCCACGCCCCACTTTTGTTAGCGCCACACTGACGGAAGAGGAGCGGGAGGACTACCGAAGCTTCTTGATGGAGTACCGAGACTGCTTCGCTTGGAGTTACAAGGAGATGCCAGGTTTGGACCCTTGTGTTGCC
This sequence comes from Triticum aestivum, assembly GCF_018294505.1. Taxonomy (NCBI): domain Eukaryota; kingdom Viridiplantae; phylum Streptophyta; class Magnoliopsida; order Poales; family Poaceae; genus Triticum; species Triticum aestivum. Next base: position 396,235,120 of record NC_057801.1, on the reverse strand, counting down.
ACGCACAAGTTGGCGATTGACCCATGGTTCCGTCCCATCAAGCAGCAACCACGGCGGTTACGTCCAGAACTTGAAGACAATGTCATCACGGAGGTCGACAAGTTAATCGTTGCTGGTTTCATCAAGGAAACGAAGTATCCATGGTGGCTTGCCAATATTGTCTCGGTGGAGAAGAAGAATGGGCAAATACGAATCTGCTAGGACTTCCGCGACCTGAATCGGGCTTGCCCAAAGGATGACTTTCCTCTCCCAATCCTAGCGATCATCATCGACTCCACCACAGGCCATGGCGCACTTTCCTTCATGGACGGTTCGTCAGGCCACAACCAGATCAAGATGGACCCCGTTGATGCCATCGACACCGCTTTCAGGACCACGAAGGGAAATTTCTACTACACCGTCATGCCATTCGGACTGAAGAATGCCGGTGCAACTTACCAGCGTGCCATGACATGTGTTCTTGCTGATTTAATCCACCATTTGGTGGAATGCTATGTTGATGACATGGTAGTCAAAACCAAGCATCACAAGCATCATCAAGAGGATATTCGAGTTGTCTTCGAGCGGCTACGTCAACATCAACTCAAGATGAACCCGATGAAGTGTGCCTTTGTTGTTCAGTCAGGCCTCTTCCTCGGCTTTGTTGTTCTTCACCGAGGCATAGAGATCAAGCCTAAGAAGATCAAGGCCATCCTCGACATGCCGCCGCCTCAAGATCTCAAAGAGTTGAGGTCATTGCAAGGGAAGCTAGCATACATCAGGCGTTTCATCTCCAACCTCTCCGGACGCATCCAGCCCTTCTCGAGCCTCATGAAGAAAGGAGCTCCGTTCCTGTGGGATGAAGGATGCCAACGCGGATTTGATGAAATCAAAAGTTACCTCCTTAATCCACCTGTCTTGGCAGCTCCCGTGAAGGGGCGCCCACTCATTCTATACATTGCAGCATAGCCTGCTTCAATAGGCACTTTGTTCGCCCAAAACAATGATGAAGGGAAGGAGGTGGCATGTTATTACTTGAGCCGCACCATGGTGGGGACTGAGCGAAACTACTCTGCTATAGAGAAGTTGTGCTTGGCCCTAATCTTTGCTTTGAAGAAGCTCAGGCACTACACGTTGAAGCATGAAGTCCAGCTCGTCGCAAGGGCGGACCCCGTGAGGTACGTTTTAAGTCAGCCCGCGCTCATGGGGCGACTTGGAAAATGGGCACTTATCATGAAGGAGTTTGACATCACCTTTGTGCCTCAAAAATCAATCAAGGGTCAAGCCTTGGCGGAATTTCTCGCGGCACACCCAATTCCAGACGACTCACTTCTTGTCACGGACCTTCCTGATGAGGAGGTTTTCAACGTCAACTTCGACGCGTCGTGGGAGCTCTACTTTGATGGTGCCTTCCGCATGGATGCCGACCCCGATGGTACCCCAAGACGAAGAGCCGGTGCAGGTTTGGTGTTCAAAACACCGCAAGGAGGGGTGATGTATCACTCATTCTCCCTCCTCAAGGAAGAATGCTCCAACAACGAAGCGGAGTACGAGGCGCTCATCTTCGGCCTCCTCTTGGCGCTCTCCATGGAGGTTCGTTCTTTGCGGGCTTATGGAGACTCTCAACTCATCATCCGTCAAGTCAATGACATCTATGAAGTTCGCAAGCCCGAACTGGTGCCGTACTATGCCGCAGCCCGGAATCTAATGGAAAATTTTCAACATGTTGAAGTGCATCATGTCCCGCGAAGTAGGAATGCGCCTGCTGATGCCTTGGCGAAACTAGCAGCGGCATTGGTGCTTCCAGATAATAAAACAATGCAAGAGAACGTGGAAGAAAGGTGGCTACTCCCGACTGTCTTGGAGCTCATCCCGGCAGAGTACGAAGTCAATACCGTCATGACGAATGCCGTAGAAGAGGGCGAGTGGCTGCAACCCTTCCTCGACTACTTCAAGCATGGGAGCCTCCCCGATGACCCCGTCTCGAGGCGCCAACTACAACGACAACTCCCTTTCTATCTTTTTGAAGCAGGTGTCGTATACAGGCGTTCACATGGACAGGAGGTCCTACTTCAATGCGTAAACCGAAGTGAAGCTGACAAGATCTTGCAGGAGATGCATCATGGAGTCTGTGGCGGGCACCAAGGAAGGGCCAAGATGTATCATAGTATACGTCTAGCAGGATACTACTGGCTCGGCATTATGGCAGACTGCCTTCAGGTGGCTATATCGTGCCACAATTGTCAAGTTCATGGTGATTTCAAGCACATGCCACCAGTCCCTCTTCACCCTACCATTCCCTCTTGGCCATTCGATGCCTGGGGAATCGATGTCATCGGCCCTATCGACCCTCCATCTTCCAGGGGGCACCGCTTCATCCTCGCCGCGACGGACTACTTCTCGAAGTGGGCGGAAGTTGTTCCGTTACGGGAGGTGAAGAGTGACAACGTCATCAACTTCCTAGAGCGAAACATCAGATATCGCTTTGGGATACCTCATCGGATCACCTCCGATAACGGCAAGGCCTTCAAGTCCAACAAGATGTACAGGTTTACGGAGAAGTACAAGATCAAGTGGAACTACTCCACCGGCTACTACCCTCAAGCTAATGGCGCGATCGAGGCTTTCAACAAGATGCTCGGCAGGATACTCAAGAAGACGGTAACAAGGAATCGGAGAGACTGGCACGATCGTCTCTTCGAGTCCTTATGGGCATACCGTGTCACAGTCCGTACCCCAACACAGGCAACTCCATTTTCTCTTGTTTACGGGAGTGAGGCGGTCCTACCACTGGAGGTTCAGCTACCCTCTTTGAGGGTGGCTATCCAAGATGAATTCACCCATGATGAACAGGTACAACTGCGGTTTCAGGAGCTCGACGCCCTTGAAGAGGGGTGACTTAATGCCCTACAGAACCTGGAGCTTTACCGCCAGAATATGGTGAGAGCTTACGACAAGTTTGTCAAGCAACGCGTCTTCCGAAAAGGTGAGTTGGTTCTCGTGCTCAGGCGACCCATCGTCGTGATGCACAAGACGAAGGGCAAGTTCGAGCCAAAGTGGGAAGGGCCATACGTCATTGAGCAAGTCTACAACGGGGGAGCATACCAGCTCGTCGATTCTCAGGGAGTCCGACCAATGCCCCCAATCAACGGAAGGTTCCTCAAAAAATATTTTTCTTAAAATTTTGCTTCTTTTGTTGCCTTTCGGATTTTCATTGGGGAAACTTTTTTTGTGGGCTTTCGGATCCATGATGCATTCTCCTTAGCATTTCGTGGATATGTCTAGTTTTCCCCAATTTTTACGGACTAAGTCCAACAAAAAAATTGGCTTTCCCCTATCGCACTACGCTGTTGATTTAAGTTTTGGCTACCCTAGGACTTGTTGGAGGGCGGCACAATGTGTCGATTTGCAGGTGGAGCGGCTCCTACACCCACAATGCACGACACGTACCAGGTGTATGCTTCCGAAGGCAGCAGAGATGATTACTTGGGCACTTCTGAGTATTGAGACCCCGCGCTCTTCATGTTTCCCAACATGCCTCGTGCTCACAGAGGCTCGCACTCCAGGGAAGACTATAGGAAAAGATCATGGAGGGCTGCCTGGCCCAACACAAGTTGGTTTGGTGCGTAGTCACATAGCAACCCTGGGATGCGCCACCAGAAGCCCCAGATAATGTGCTAGAGGGTTTTTTTCTAGTCCACAGAGGTGAACAGCTCCCTTCCAAGTTCTCGAGGTGGGTCCCAAAGAATCCTGGAAGATGAGTCACCAAGAAGTTCGAGCCGAATGTCAAAACAAATTCGTGAAGTCCGCGGCCAATCAATCATCCGCGTGAGGAATCAAGATGAAATTCTGAAACTATAAGAAGCAAATTCAAGAAAGAAAATCCCAACAGCCCAAGAAGCAATCAAGCGATCCCAAGCAGTAAGGAACCCACTGGAAGGAAGGCGGGAGGTAGCTGTTCACCACCCCTCAATATACATGAAGAAAAATCGCCAAGCAGTTGTCCCAAAACCATTTGCCCTGAACTTATCACACCCAAGTCTCTGGGTTCATGGGGCGTGTGCAGGGGGCATGTTGAGCTGTGGGGGTCCTCAGTATGATGATGGGCTAGAGTATGAATTTTCGTTGCCTCTGGGAAGCATCCCAAAACACGACGTCTTCATACACGTACACCGAAGCTTATTTAAGTTGTTGAGTTGCAATCGTCAAGGTCTTTCGGCGGTTCCCAATGACAAGTCCTTCGGTAGCCTTCTCGGATACCACGCCTATAGCTGGTGTATAATGGGAAAGCCAACATTTTAAAACCCACAAGCATTTTTTCCCTCTCTTTGTCGCCTGTTTTCGTTTGGTGTTCCTAGTTGTGCTCCTCGAACATCTTTGCAGCCATGGAGAGGCACTCCTTGTCATCGTCGATGGCTTTCTGACAACAACCACTACATCGAACTACGTCTTGGGTGTTTGGGTGCAGCAATACCCATGCGCCCCTGACAACACCGACGATAGCCCGACAACCAATGGCCTACACCGGCACGCACGATGGGCGCCAGAAGGCAACACCGGCGCTCACGAAGGTGGAGTCGATTCGTCTCCGCAACCCCATCTCCAACAACAATGAAGCGTGGGGGCAACGCCAACCCCTCGATTATTCGTAAGGCCGATGGCGTCCTGGCACACCACCAGAATTGTCACACCATGGATGGTGTGACGGTTTGCTCAACGAAGGGGAGCTATCGACGGTCTACCGATGCCTCACCTACATCAACACAAGGAGATCACGGGATCAGTGCAACCCGCCAGTGCGGCCAGCATGAATCTGTGAAACCCTCCAATCAAGTCAGCTGGCGCCGTAGCAGCTAGACGGTCGTGACGAGATTGGTAAATATTTTTTTTCAGGATAAGGCATGATGTTTCGCCATGGAATAAAGACGAAATAGGGTTGCTTTTATTGATCGGCATCGTGCCTATTATACGATCCAACGAGCACCCTAGAGACCATCAGGTGTGGATGGACATGCCTACACTAATTTACATCACTATCAATGAATGTTCTTCGGGACGACGCTCAATATCACGAACCTCGGGTCAATACCTCTCTAGGCTGCACACATTTGACGCTCCAATTTGTTACACAGAAAGAAAAATGTTTTCACCAAACTAAGTTCGATTGCTTCACGCTCGAACTTATTTGGTGAGGGGGCATTTGTTTGACGAAGTTTTGTACTAAAAAGGAGAGGAATTTTCGGGAGTGCAGGATAAACAGGGAAGAGTATATGTACACACATGGTGGACTAGTGCATGCACAAAATAGTTAATCTCTTGATTGAATCTTGTACGTGGTGCATGGCAATTTTGCCTACGTACCTACATGCATGCATGAGGGCGGCAATATGTATAGCGGAAATAGATGCCTCGGTTATACGTGGCGGCCGCAACGACAGACATACAAATAAGCATATGAACACCCGCACATATGATAGATTGATGGTTATATTTTTGAGGTCTAGATGTGCACTCGAAAGTGTCGCGGCTGGTGCAAGACAAGTCGAAGCTGTTACATCAAGCATTGGTGGAGTCCAACGAGCCGAAAGGACTGCAGCATATACACCAGGGAGGCTGTGGTTAGCTAGCCTGACCGTTGTTGGAAGCTGATACAACGCAGCTCCATGGCCAGTATGAAGCAAAGACCCGGCGAGTAAAAGTTAAAAAGGGAGATATATCACAAAAGCTATCATTTTATTGATCGATGATACAAAATTTCACTGGGACTAATCAAACTTTGTTCTGGATGAGCTAAGACAAATTATATTTAACTAAGATAGAATCTATTTGAACTAAGTGCAGCTTTTGCAGAGCAGACCATGATCTCTAGTCTCCTCCCTCACTCGGGAGCTTTGTACGCGAGGACTGTAGCAATGTCCGGAAGTGTTCCCCCGGCGGTCAGGAAGGCAGTCGCCTCTGCACGGTGTCTTTCGTACGACTCGTCCACCTTCGAAGAAGTCCGGATGGCATCCTCGTGAGCTTCAAGATGGCGGGAGCTAGAATCCATCATGTCAGCTAGGACGCCTATGCGCTTTTCAGCTAGTGCCACCATCTCGGTTTCTTTCTCGCAAAGGGCCTTGTACTCCTCGGCAAGATGTTGATGTTTGCCGGCAAGTGTCCGATGTTCTTCAGCCAACTTCTTTTGTCTATTGCAAATGGAGGCAAGGTCGGCAAGGCGTCCCTCTAGGCGCGGTCCTTCCTTCTCGAGGCGGCGAAGTCCTTGAGTAATCCCCGCATGAGCTGCATCGAGTTTCTCCAGCAGAGACGACACTTGCGCCGGCGCGGGTGCCGATGTGTGGGAGGTGGCAAGACCACCCTTTCCTCCCAGACGAGCCACCACTGCTTCAAGATGGCGAATCAGAATCTCAAGGTCCGGCAGGACCTCATTTGCATACGGGATCTTCCACATACTTATCACAGACTCTATTCTAGTTATGGTTAGCTCCTCATTGATTGGCTGCTCCCTTAATGCCTCTTGTATATCTTTGAGTCCTATGGAGATATACTTTGCTGCTGTTCCGGGCGGGAGGACAAGGCTTGGCGTCGAGATGTTGTTAGCTAGAGGGACCTTGAGCTTCTCCAGTAGAGTAATTTCTCCGGCAAGGATGTTCTGGTGTCTCTCAAGTATTGCCTAGAGCTCCTTTGCTTCAGGGGAGTAGAAGTCTTCTAATTTAGTTGACTTCTTTGTGACATCTGAAAAAAAGAAAGAGAGTCAAGAGAGCATATAAAAAAGATAGACAGAATATGCAAGAGGGTTGGGGTAGTATACACGTACCAAAAGCAGACGATCTTGGCCTATTCACAATCACCCCATCGTTTTTGTTGTTGTTAGCTCCTAGTGATCCTTTTTTGTTTGCTTCAATGGTCCCAGTTGATGGTACTAGAGAAGCAGGTTTTGTCACCAGGAAGGTGGATTTGGCTATGAGATCGTTCCCTGCCGCAGTGGAAGAATTCGCAGCTGGATCACTCGCTGATGGTGATGTGTGTTTCGCCGCCGAACTAGACCCAGCTGGAGGTGCCGATTTGGTGACCAGATCGTCTGGGTCCATGCCTTCCATCACCTTGTTTAGGAGTCGCTCCACACCGCGACTCATAGGCACGTGCGGCAACACATCTTCGAGCTTGTCCTGCATGCACACATGATATACGCGGGATTAAAGGAAGAAATACATTCATACAAGTTTTATTTGTTACTGGTATTATTACTATTTTCTTTACCTCGAGGTTCCCTAGTGGCGGAGCATCGGCGTCAAGGGAGAGGACCGTCCTGTCAGAATTTTTGGAGTTGCGGCTAGGTTGATGTCGCGAAGACTGTGGTGCACTCGGCAACGGAGGCGTCAAGCGCGTATACTCCACACCGCTAGAGCTACCTTTCGACCTGCTCGGCGGTGGGGGAGGAGTCGAGTCACCTTTGCTTTTCTTAGTACCACTCATCGAGACGTCAGCATCTCGACTCCACCCAGACCCCTTTCCCATGGTATCCTGATGACACGCGGGAAGACAACAAGTACAAAATTAGCACGAGACAAGAAACACATGTTCTGCTTGCATGTATTCAAGACGTGCATAGGTAAAGCAATGCATTGGCTTGTGAAGAGATAACGAAGGTGTACCTTTTGTTTTTCTTCCAATAGGACGTGTCGTCGACAATGGGTGAATTTGTGTGCTTTGAGACGCTGCCCAGGGTCTCATCTTTAAAGGATCTCATATGATGTTTACATGGCAAGATCCGTGCGAGAGCCCTGGTCGGACGCGTCAAGAAATAGCATCAACCGGGAGCTTTGGTCTACGTTGAGGATGTAGCTTCCTTGTATAAAAATTGGAAACTGAACTTGCCTTGTAGGAAGACGTCCGAGGGCGACTCATTATTCATCGGCAAAAAGAGTATTATACATGAGATTTGATTTATTATCATATGCACTTACCTTATGCATGCATGTTCAAAAAAAAAAGAAGGTTTGCATGTACGTGGCTAGCTTTGCCTAAACTTGATACGTATATACGTATTCGGGTATCTCGGCCGGCCGGCAAGCTTGGATAGATGTATACCCGAACACCCGTAGAATACTTGGTTAACTTGCCTTTTTATCTAAACCAATACAAAGGGCTAGTTTGGATACATGTATGGATTTTACGTGTTATTTTCTTTTGTGTTATTAAACAGGTATACATGGACATGGCATGTTTTGATCTCCTGAAGAATCACACGTTCGGTCTGGAACTAGCTAGCTAGCTATGTTACAATTTGTGTTGCAGCCGTGCAGAGCACGAAGAACGATGGTATAGAAAGGCATGTTTTAAGATGGAAACCCCAAATATCGAAAGGTTTGCACCGACGTGCAACCCAGAGGGTTTGACTCCTCCCTATAAATACCAAGGACTTTGGCACCCAGAGGGACACAACTCATGCAAAAGGAGAACTCGCGCACGCCTAGAACCCACACGGCCGCAACATCACCTCACGCATTCATCCGGCCGGCTTGTACAAGTGCAAGGAACCCCGGCGGTAGCAACATGAACATGAAGCTCACGTTCCCCTATGGTGAGATGATTGTTTAATTTTTCTTTCTTCTATTTCTCCCTCACATCTAGCATGCATGCACTATGCACGAGAGTACGTACCCGATCCCGCCGTCGCCGCCGGTGACGATTTCATTGGACCAGGACGCTACGCAGACTTCATCGGAGTTTGTCTACATTAAGCTCTTCATTTTCAAGCGTCGTGTTCTTGGTTGAAGATGACCCAGGAGCAGCCGGAGCTCACCAACGACGCAGCCCAACCGCTAGCCCTGGTGCTCTACCAAGGCGGTCTACATGCCCCCGACGAACAAGTCGCGACGCACAGGTCATGGTGAATATGTCTCCGATGCACATGTCCATGATGTTCCAATCACGGTGTACAGGTTCCGACGCACAGGTCCTCGGCGAACAGGTCACCGGTGCACAGATCCATGATGCCCCAAACAGGTCTCTCCCCTTGCTTCCCGGAGGAGACGACATGGCGGAGCCGAAGCTCGCGACGACGTAGCCCGAGACAAGTCCATGACAAACAGGTCTCTCCGGTGAATAGGTCCATGGCGTTCCGATCATGGTGCACAGATTTGGTGTCTTACTTCCCGGAGGAGATGACGTGGCGGAATCGGTGCTCACAATGATGCAGCCCGTGGCCAGTCCCACCTATGAAGGCACACCCACCATGGCGAACAGGTCCATGGCGTACAGGTCTCAGCGTGATACTTGTCTTGGTAAACCACCGAATACGGCGTTTAGCCGAGACGAGGCACCCATCGTGACGAATAGGTCTCTCCGGTGCACAGGTCCATGGCATTCCGATCACGGTGCATAGGTCTGATGTCTTTTTTCCCAGAAGAGATGACATGGCGGAACTGGTGCTCACGACGATGTAGCCTGAGACCAGTCCCACCTATGAAGGCACACCCACCATGGTGAACAGGTCCCTGGCGTACGGGTCCCCTTTCGGTATAGCACCCACCCAAGGCGACGTGAGCTCTACAACATCATCTCCCACGAGCATCCCATGCAACTTCAACACCGACTACATCAACGCTGTCAAAACCGATGAGGCGCGACAGCAAGGGCGGACATGGCTAGCATAAAGCCATGTTTTGAGCGGCACGTGTACCGACGAGGACACGGGCTTTGCCGCCGCCCACACCACACACACACCATCATCATGCATGGGGAACGCGAAGCGAAGACGACGAAGGTGACCACACGGCTTAATCGGAGGTATCTCGCGGAGCAACCCGCAGGAGTAATTAACCGGGAGCCTTTCGAGGCCCCGGGGACCAGAGACCACAATCGCTATAGTCAGGCAGGCCGCGCTTGTAGGCCACGGAGCGCATATCGGGAATTGTATTTGTTATCCTTGTGATTAATAAAATACTGTCCCCATCTCTTTGTTTTTATTGTGTACCACGGTACACTGGCACGCCCGCATTTTTTTTCTTTTTCCCCGACGAATGAGAGAAATCCATACTCCTCCTCTTCCCTTCTCCCGGAGTGCACTTTAAGATTTTTCTCGTGTCAAACATACTGCTCTCCTATGCTGCTCCTCTTGCTATTGTGCTACTGCGCCCTGCTAGTCTGCTACTGCTATTTGCTGCTGCTGCTGCTCATAGCCACAGCCGCTGCTGCCTTTTGCCGCTGCTGGCCGCTCCTGCACTGGCCTCGGTTGTGGCCGTAGCCATGGCCGAGTGCCCCTGTGCGGTGCATGTATGTGCAATAGCCGTGAGGCTGCTATGCCTCTGGCCGGCCATGTTTCAGATTAGATTAGGGACTAATCCTGCTAGTTAGGTTAGTTGCTACACTATGACATGTGGGCTCCATTTGATTAAGTTAGGTTTTATTTATTAGATTAGATATAGCTTTATGACATGTGGGCCACCACCTCCCCTTTGACCAGTCAAATTGACTTGGTCAACTCGAATTAAAACAAGACCAGAAATTTTAGAATATTGTTAAAACTTTAGAAAATCATAAAAAATAATACATAACTCGGATTGAAAAACTTTGTACATGAAAGTTGCTCAGAACGACGAGACGAATCCGAACACGCGGTCCGTCTGTCCACCACATGTCCCTAGCATAACAAATATTGAACTTTTCACCTCCGGTTCATCTGTCTGACAGACGTCCGGAACCGGGAAAACTTTCCCGGTTGTTTTCCCCCTTCGCCTGTATCGCCTAGCACCGCATTAGAACACGTCGCTCTGCTTGTGGTCCTGTTATGCACTCGTTTGCTCTGTATTTATTGTTTATTCACCATCTTCTCTCCGGTAGACCCCGAGACCGATGCTGATGTCGCTGTGATCGACTACTTCGACGACGACCCTCCTTCTTGTCTGAGCAACCAGGCAAGCCCCCCCTTTGATCATCCCGATATCGCCCATTCTATACTCTCATGCTTGCATTAGATTTTGCTACTATTATTGTTTGCTCCTATTCTGATGCATAGCCTGCTTTTGTAACCTGTTCATTGTACCTTACCTGCTTATCCTAAACTGCTTAGTATAGGTTGGTTAGAGACCCATCAGTGACCCCCCACTTGTCCTTGTTGCCCCTGCTTCATCTTCGACGACTCGATCAACGTGATCGATGACCAGAGCCTGACATCTCACATCACATCACGCCCCTTTAGTTGCTCGACTCTGCAGAGCTACTATCGAGTGCCGAGGGTGATCCCTCATAACGCACTCCTGATGATAATTCTGTAGTGTAGCTATTCGGTCGTGGTCACCGAGGGTGATTTCCTCTTTCACAATTCCCGATACGGCTCTGTCGTTCAACACCTCAAGTGTGAATCTCGAGGGTGGTCCCTCTTATGTTCACCTTGATGATTACATTGAGTGGAATCCTCCGTGGGTGATTCCTCGGGTTTTCCCCTAGATGTTTGGACACACGGTTACAATGACTTTACTTGAGACCTTGGTGAAAGTCGGGCGGGCCCGGAGAGCACCCGCAATATAATGACGTGGCACGGCCGGGCATTCTGAGCCCTTGTCGTAAGTCCACGAGACGGGGCGACGGGGTCACTTTCGATCGTGAGTCTCTGCTCGTCTCCGCAAGCTAATAATACACTATGGTTTGGGTATTTGTTCTGAGTTGGCCTCTGGCCTTTACGCACTAACCACCACGCGAGAATAGATATGGGCCTCGACGTCGCAGTATCAGCCGAAGCTTTGTCAGACGTCCAGTTCAGCAGTGCGGCACGGTCGGATCGTGTTGGCCATCCGAGGCGTTGCTGGTATCCACCCTGCGCGCAACAACCCGGAGTGTTGCGGTCGATGGGCCCAAGACCCCGGAGTGCTTAGGATGTAGACTGGCGGGGACCTCTCTGCTGAGTCTAGGTCGGGCTGCGACGTGTTGATCTTCCGAGGGCGGGCATTGACCCCAAAAAGGTGTGTCCGGCCAGAGTGATCAAGCGTGTTGGGTAACGTGGTGCACCCCTGCAGGGAAGTTATATATTCGAATACCGTGTCCACGGTAACGGACGTTCAGAATTATATCCTGATCTTATACAACTACAAATGGATACTTGAGATATGTGGCTCCGGGATTGCTTTCTCGCAGGGAGTCGAGGAAGGATCTCTGGGCATTAATGTTACAACATGCTTATTAAATATAAACTGCTATTCTTTACTCTTCTACTTGCTGCAAGACGCTTGGAGCTGCGTGAAGATGCTAGTCTTCGATAGGCTAGGCCTTCCCCCTTCTATTCTGTCATTCTGCAGTTCAGTCCACAGATACAACCCTTCCATTTGATACCAATGCATACTTAGTATAGATCTGATTCTAGCGAGTACTTTGGATGAGTACTCGCTGTTGCTTTGCTACCCCTTTTCCCCCTTCTTTCTTCTGTCTGGTTGATGCAACCAGATGGTAGATCCTTGGAGCCAGATGCCACCGCCGATGGATGCCGCTACGTGAAGACCGCCGACGACCAGGAGTAGTTAGGGGGTCCCAGGCAGGAGGCCTTGCCTCTTCGATCGTTGTTGCTTTTGTGCAAGCCTTCTTAAGGCATCCTTGTTTAACTTATGTCTGTACTCAGATATTGTTGCTTCCGCTAACTCTTGTGTATCGAGCTATGTATTCGAGCCCTCGAGGCCCCTGGCTTGTAATATAAAGCTGGTATTGTTTTGATTTGTGTATAGAGTTGTGTTGTGATATCTTCCCGTGAGTCCCTGATCTTGATCGTACACATTTGCATGTATGATTAGTGTACGATTGAATCGGGGGCGTCACACCCTGGGTCACTAAGGAACTGACACGTGTCACAACAGTCAGATTTCAAACACACGCGACAGCTTGACTTGGGCTACAAGTAAAGCTGACTTATCCGAATCTGGATAAGATTTGCTCTCATTGTCTTTGCTCGAAGACATAGGATTTTGGTTGAGCATCACTTCAGTCACTCTGACTTTGTTCACTTGGACCCCACTTAACAGTGCGGTGGTTCCTATGACTCAACAAAGAAGAAAAGAAACAACGAAACTACTAAGTCTTCGTGCTCCATAGTCTTCACTCAATGTCTTCTTCTGTCATAGTCTTCAATGTGAATATCTTCACGTACCACCATTATCTTCAATGTCTTCATACATTTTTAGGGGTCATCTCCGCTAGGTAAACCGAATCAAGGAGGGACTACTACCTGTGTTATCCTGCAACTCTCACAAACACATTAGTCCTTCAACCACGTTTGTCGTCAATACTCCAAAACCAAACTAGGGGTGGCACTAGATGCACTTACAATCTCCCCCTTTTTGGTGATTGATGACAAACTGGTTGAAGTTTTCAACGGGATATAAATATGTGAAATTGTAAAGGATGAGGTATTGTCTTCGTAAGTAGCAAAAGGCTCCCCCCTGAAGATGTGCATATAAATAATTTGCTTTTGGAATGCAAATGCACATGGCAGGTTCTACTTGTGGAGATCCTCTTCAACTTATGAAGACAATTCATCATGCATGATTCGATGTTATGAAGATAATGACATGCATAATGAAAAATGGACGTCTGCAAAATGATTTAAGTGCGGAAGTTATCATTGCACATGCGGAATTTATCATCGCATCACAAAATAGCAAATAAGTAGCAGAGGACCATCGAGTTTAAGTGTTACAACTCAGAGAACCAAATGTATCAAGAGCAAGAGTTGTAAACACTAGGCAAAATATAATGCAACCACCCATATGAACCCGCTTGAAGACTATCAAATCATAGCTTCCCCCCTTTTGTCAGTAAGGACCAAAAAGGGTTGAAGACATTGAGCCTCTACTCGTTCCTAGAAGGAGTAGGAGAAGATGCAGGGTTGGTGTCGAGGTTTGGCAGTGCAGACGAACTTGGAGTAGTGTCGAGGTTTGGAGAGGGCGGAGTAGCATCATCTTGATCATCGATCACACGAGCATTCACAGTTGCAGCAGAAGAGGAGTACTCTGAGTCTTCAAGAGATGGAGTGCGCCGCAGAACAATATTTCTGGGCGGAGTGGAATCAAACTTGAATCGTTCTGAGAAGCCATCGTCCTGAAGATCTTCCTCAGCACACATAAGCGTCAGCCCTTTCCATGTGCGTCGACAGGTTTCATGCGTGACAAAGGCATTCTTGGTTGCAAGGTTGCGAATGCGATTGACGTTAGTCATGATGCTCTACATCTGGCGCTTGAGCCAATCATGATGCCTATCCTATTTCTGATGCAGGCCAACGAGAAGCTCTCGGTCATTGAGCACACGAGATCGCTTTCGAGGCCGTTGAGCAATTGTGCTGTTAGTGGCTTCGGTTGGGGCACGATGAGGTGGACGTGTAGTACCAGCCAACGGATAGACTCGAGTGCCAGCCAGCACACCTTCAATGGGCTGAGTGAAGCTCTGACGATCAATGTTATGAAGATAAAGTGGCTCCTTGTCAGGCTCTGGATAGATGGCTTCAACAGACATATCAACATCTAGCAAGAAGACAATGTGGTTGCGTGCAGATGGCTGATAGTTGAAAGCAGTGTGAAGCTTAATCAGATGCATGATCCATGGAGCATAGAACTTCAAGCCAAAAATGTCAGATCCTGATGCAGCAAGTTGGCGGATGAAGAAATCTTGTGCATTGAAGCATTTGCCATGAAGAATATGGAAGACCAATGTCTTCATTGCACCTTCTAGCTTAGCCTTTGGAGAATGTCCTTTGATGGGCCAGAGAGTTCTCCTAATGATGTGATAGATTGTGCGTGGCAGATACTCAAGGTCTTCAACAAAGAACTCCTTAGGATATTCTGCATCTGGAGGCAATGGCTTCATCATACTTAGCATCTGGCTCATGTTGGGTTCTGGCTTGTGAAAGATGCTTTCCAAAGCTGCAGTGTGAAGCTGACAACCAGGTTCATAGAGATCACTTGGAGTGGGCAGGCCAGTAAGCTCAATGACATCAAATGCTTTGGCTTTATGATGGACATTTCCTATCATCCACTCAAGGACCCAAGTCTTAGGATCCCTGTTGTAGCCTCTGATATGAAGGGTGGCGTAGAATTGAAGCATCAACTCTTCATTCCAGTGCTCCTTATCAGTGATGAAATGCAGTAAGCCAGCCTTTCTGAAGCAGGGCAGGCCAGCTATGGCTTCAGTATCAAGGCGCATATGCGGAAATATGCGGCCTTGGTTGTACAGAATGCATGAATAATAGCTGCGCTGCTGATAACTCCAGAACCAATCAGATGAAATCTTGGGCTTGGTGTAGGGGTCCTTTTTGCTATCGAAGAAGGTGTTGTGTGCAATGAAGCCGTTGACATTGAAAGATCCCGGCGAAGTGGCAGTACCTGGAAATCTGGGCAATCTTGGCTTTGGCTTCTAAACCTGAGGCCTGTGCTCGACATGGAAATCAAATTGAGGACCAGCAGTAGGTGGAGGAATCAGAATAGGCCATCTAACAGTGACAAGCTGGCCATAGTTGTATGCTTGCTCGATGGTATGTGGCCTTGGAGGCGGAACAGGAGCAGTGGCATTGACTACAGACTACATATTTGTATCAGGTGCGGCATTGACTTCATCTGCTTCATGAGCTTCATTGGCTTCATTGGCCAATGGTGCATTGGCCACTGTAGGCTCCACATTGGCTTCGGCCATGACAACATCATTGGCTTCAGGAATGTCATTTGTGGCAGCCTCAGGATTCTCACCCTCCACTTGAGGAGCTAGAGGTCCTGGCATAGACTGGTTCTCTTCATGAACTTCTTCTTGAGTTGCAGGGGGAGTAGCGACATGCTCTTCTTCTTGTGTTGCTCCGGCTGATGCAGCCAGAGGGTCTTCAGCAGCATTGGCTTCAGACACAGGGACAGTCACAGAAGGATTGTCTTCAGAGAACACTTGATGTGCCACTGAACTTGACAAGGTGGATCCCTCTTCTGTGATGGTGGTCATGGAGACGGATGGCCTCAGGCCTTCGCGAAGCCGTTGGAATACGGGTGACACCTTTGGTGATGGTGATGTCTCCATGTAGTTGTCATCGTTGGACATGGGGCTGATGACGGGCACAGTTGACGGTTGGGGTGTACTTGGTGAGTCTTGATGTGGGGTAGCTTACTGGGGGCGATCAGCCCACGATGCATCTTGTGAGATTGGCGTCAAAGGACGACCAATACTGATAAGCTCACTGTTCGTTTGAACAGGCGATGATACCGTTGGGTGCTCGATCTGAGGAAGAACTACATCATCTTGAACAATGTCTTCAGTCGCGATGGGGTCGACGACTGGAACTTCTTGAGCTTCAGGAGCCTCTGTGGAAGCAGGCTCATGAACAATCATTCGGCGCTCTTGGTTTGTAGACGGAGTGGTAACAAAGGCAAGGGGTTCAACAACACTGGCTCTGTAGGATCAGCCCGATCTCTCTTCTTGATTTTTCTCTTCTTAGGGGGTGGTGCTTCATCAGTGGTGCGCTTGGTTTTCCGCTTTATGGCTTCGGCTTCAGCTGCCTTGGTTTTCTTCTGTTTAGAAGCCACTGAAGGAGCCTTGGGCTTCAAGCTGCGCATGCTGGCAGGGAAGACAATGTGTGGTTCTTCCTGCCGTGGTGCTTCAGTGTTGGCTTCAAATGACTTCTTTCTCTTGGCAGCCATTGAGGGGTCAATGCCAGGGCGGCCAAGTGCCTTGCGCTTTTCAGCTTCATTGTAGGCTTGAAAGCATTTGTCTGCGAGTACTTTCATGCGCTCTCTTGAGCCTTTGGCTTCCTCGAATTACTTCCGAAACAACTCCTTGAGGTCATTAAGAATCACCTTGAACTTTTGCACATCAGCCACATTCAGCTTGGCTACATGCTTCTTGAATTGTTCGTTCTCGAAGTCTATCTTTTGCTTCAGTTCAACTATGCGCTGAGCCAGAGCAAGCTCAGGAGCAATGGCGCCTTGGAAAGCAATGCTGACGCCAATGGGAAGCTGAAGGTCATCAAAGCTGAGATCTTGATTATCAAACCACTCATCAATGAAGTTCTTCAGAATGTTTACATCAAAGAGGGGCAGATCATTGAAGATCTCCGCCTCTTGCTTACTCTTGATCAGCTGCTCCAGAGCATCTTCACCAAATTCTTCATCTGAAGACAAGAAACAGGTTCAGATTCATTCCTCAAAATGGCTGCAGGCGTCAGTGCATGACTCAGTTGCTGAACATGTGTCTTCTGTGGCTTTTCACGCCTCATGGAGATGCGAGAGAGATCTTCAGAGTTATTGCTGGGAGCAGAAGGGCCAGTTGCCAATGGCTTCGCTCTCGAAGCTTTTGGGGCAGCAGATGATTTTGAAGCTTTAGTCTTCTTTTGCTTCTGAGGCTTTGGGTAGGAGCTGGAGCTTTGTCGGTGTCAGCATCATCATCATCAGAATGATCCACTTTGACACCTAGAACAGTAATGTGAGTGATGAGACCAACAAGGTTGTAGAAGGGGCCGATCCTGTTTTCATTGGCTTCACGGGTGCCATTGTCCAGAGGTGAGGAAGGACCAGGGTTGAAGTCAAGCCCTAGATCCTTCTTGTTCTTTGCAGCTGAGTCTTTGGCGAACTGGTAATTGCGCTTGAACAGACTGTCTTCACGACACCAGAGTAGTGAAGAAGGGTCAGCATTCTCAGGCTGTGGTCCGCGCACCATGCAAGGATAGAAGCCTTGCTCAATTGCTTCAGCCTGGGTCTTGGGTGGAAGATTTTTGTACAAAATATCACCCCAGGGTACCTTGATGGCATTCTTCTCTGCATATTCTTTAGTGATGAAGCGATATCTGAACCATTCTTCTGCCCAATATCTACGAATTCATTGGATTCTATTCTTGCGTTCAGTATAGGTTTCTTCTGTGTCAGTTTTGTACATCTCGTGCAAATCTGGAGGTAAGTCCTTGGAAGTGTTACCACGACGCTGTCTGCCTCCCTTTCTTGCTGACTTTTCAGTTTCCATGAAGTGTAAACTGTAAGGCTTCAGTACTTGCAATGGGTTCAAACGGCTGGACTGACAGGAACTCGCTTCAGGTGAGTTGATGTGACTCTGCAAGAATTCTGCAAACGAATGTAGACTATGAGAACCAAGGGATTCTCCCATGGACATGTACCTGTGACAGCATTAAAGGTGCGAGGGAAGGGGAAGAGGTCATATGCATTCTCAGAAGATTTTGAAGATAAATCGGTTTGAAGACATTGAGCTCATAATGCGAAGACATTCACTTATATGATGGGAGTTGGTTCCAGAGTTGTACAAATCCAAGAATAAGTACAAGTGAGGAATCTAACTTGTGAAGAAGGATAAGTGAATATACTAGGCAGAATATGAGATGCAGAAAGAGATAGATTCATGTTTGAAGATCTAGAAACCACTTTTGGTAGGAAGGGATGAATCTATCAGATCAAAAAGAGGTAAAAATTAAACTTTTATTACCACACGAAGAACTGCTAGACGGAGCGAAGATGGATACCGAGCAGTTCGATCTCCCATGCCCTAACTTGGCGACGGAAGACACCTACGGCAACGGTGGAGAAGACGAGGTCCGCGGCCGGCGTGAGGACGGCGTCAAGGAGGTCGCGGCAGCTAAGCGCTTCGTCGTCGGCGTCGTCGAGAGCTAGCATAGGCGCTAGGGTTTGCGAGAGATGGCGAAGGAGGGAGAAGGATTTTTGACCGAGACGAGACAGGTATTTATGAGGACAGAGACAGCACGGTGCAATTACACAGGTGCCCCTGGCGGTTCACATCCGATGGACACGTGGCGAACAGGCAACTCATTGAGAGTTGTTCCACATTCCCACGCACGCCTGGATTGTCAGGGTGGTCGTTCCGAATTCTCTGGGTTTCACGCAAAAGGATATGTCATTAAAGCTAGATATAAATGTTGTCTCTGTATCTTCTGCTGACAAGGACACAGAGAAGACATTCAACAATTTCAACAGAATGCGTATGATTTGGATAGATAGAGCTTGAAGTAGAAAGCATAGAGAGGTTAGGGTCCAATCACATTCACTTAGTTCAAAAGATTCAAACAAGAAGACATAGCCATAAGTGAATGTTGTAGAGGACAGAATACAGTATATATATATATATATATATATATATATATATATATATATATATATATATATATATATATATATATATATATATATATATATATAACAGAGTAAAGCCAAATCAGTAATCATGAAATCAAATTAATGTTGAAGTTTAATCAATTGCGAAGACTTTGCAAATATGGCGCCATGAGTAAACACTTCATAAGAGTTTGGTGGTGGCGTTACCCACCGTATAGGAAGTATTAAACCCAGACACGGCGCCCAATTATCGTGGCGCTCTGAAGTCAATTTCCACATTAATGTATTCACACTTAGAGTGTATGTCTTCATTGATTGAAGATATACATTACTTCATTTGTTGCACATCTAAGTCATCAACTGCATAAGTGTTAGGATGTGTGCCTAATCAAAGGACATTCGAGGATTCCAAGATATTTAGCTCACACCGCAACTTGCAAAAAGTTTTCTCATCCAAGGGCTTAGTAAAGATATCAGCCAACTGGTCTTTTGTCTTGACGTGAATGATATCAATATCTTCTCTCATAACATGATCTTTGGGAAAGTGATGACGAATTTCAATGTGCTTTGTCTTCGAGTGCTGAACTGGGTTATCGGCAATCTTGATAGCGCTTTCATTATCGCAGTAGAGTGGCACATGCTTCATATGGATGCCATAGTCCTTAAGAGTTTGCTTCATCCACATAAGCTGAGTGCAGCAAGATCCAGCAGCAATGTATTCAGATTCGGCAGTTGAGAGTGATACACAGTTCTGCTTCTTTGAAGACCAACAGACAAGAGATCGACCCAAAAAGTGACATGTGCCTGATGTAGACTTGCGATCCACCTTGTCACCAGCATAATCAGCATCCAAAAATCGAACCAGATCAAACTTTGAGCCCTTTGGATACCAAAATCCTAGTGTTGGGGTGTAAGCCAAATATCGAAGAATTCGCTTCACACCTAAGTGATGCGACTCCTTTGGTGCCGCTTGGAATCGGGCACACATGCAAACACTAAGCATGATATCTAGCCTAGATGCACATAAGTAAAGTAAAGAACCAATCATGGAGTGGTATACCTGTTGATCGAAATCTTTACCATTGGCGTCGGGGCTTAGATGACTTTTGGTTGGCATTGGCGTCGTGTATCCTTTGCAGTCTTGCATTCCAAACTTCTTCAGGAAATCTTTGAGATATTTTTCTTGTGATATGAAGATGTCGTTGCGTTGCTGACGGATTTGAAGACCGAGAAAGAACTTCAGCTCTCCCATCATGGACATTTGATATTGTTCTTGCATCATGTGAACAAATTCATCACTGTATTTCTTGTTGGTGCAACCGAAGATAATGTCGTCCACATAGATTTGGCACACAAACAGTTCACCGTCATATGTCTTCGTGAAGAGAGTGGGATCTAGAGAACCAGGTTTGAAGCCTTTGCTCTTCAGGAAGTCTTTGAGTCTGTCATACCAAGCACGAGGGGCTTGTTTGAGGCCATATAGTGCCTTGTTGAGCTTGTATACCGTATCAGGATGTTTTGGGTCTTCAAAGCCAGGCGGTTGTGCAACATACACTTCTTCTTCAATCTTTCCATTGAGAAAGGCACTCTTCACATCCATTTGATACAGAAGGATGTTATGATGATTTGCGTAAGCTAGCAGTATGCGAATGGCTTCGAGCCTAGCCACTGGAGCACATGTTTCATCGAAGTCAATTCCTTCAACTTGTGTGTATCCTTGAGCAACGAGCCGTGCTTTGTTTCTGACTACTTGACCATGCTCGTCTTGTTTGTTGCGATATATCCATTTTGTGCCTATTATGTTATGCTTGCGAGGATCAGGACGCTTGACAAGTTCCCATGCATTGTTCAGCTCAAACTGTTGAAGCTCGTCTTGCATAGCTTGAATCCATTCATGTTCCATGAAGGCTTCAGCAACTTTCTTGGGTTCAGAGATTGAGACAAATGCAAAGTTCCCACAGAAATTTGCTAGCTGTGTTGCTCTTGAACGAGTGAGTGGACCAGGTGCATTGATGCTATCAATTATCTTCTCAATTTGTACTTCATTTGCAACACGAGGATGAACTGGATGAATATTTTGCTCCTGCTGATCATTGTCATCATTTGGAGGATTGTCTTCAGGCTGAGAAATGTCTTCAGGTTGACCAGGTGCAGAAATAATGAGTTCCTCTTCAGGCTGGGCCTCTGATGGTATGATCTCTCCTATTCCCATTAGCTTGATTGGTTCGCTGGCAGGTACTTCATCTAGCACATTTGGCAGGTGCTCTCTTTGCGAGCCGTTAGTTTCATCGAACCGCACATCCACAGTTCCAACCACTTTATAGTGAAAGAGGTTGAAGACTCTATAGGAGTGTGAGTCCTTTCCATAACCAAGCATAAAACCCTCATGTGTTTTCGGTGCAAATTTTGAAGTGTGATGTGGATCCTTGATCCAGCACCTAGCACCAAATACTCTGAAGTAGCTTACGTTTGGCTTCTTACCAGTTAGAAGCTCATAGGATGTTTTCTTCAGAAGCTTGTGAAGATAAACACGGTTGATGACATGGCATGCAATATCAATGGCTTCAGGCCAGAATTTTCTTGGAGTCTTGTATTCGTCGAGCATCGTCCGAGCCATCTCAATAAGGGTTCTGTTCTTGCGCTCCACGATGCCATTCTGCTGAGGTGTGTAAGGAGCAGAAAACTCATGAGTGATGCCTAAGGTGTCAAGATAGAGGTCGAGGCATGTGTTCTTGAATTTTGTGCCGTTGTCACTCCTAATGTGCTTGATCTTGATGCCATAGTTGTTCATGGCGCGGTTGGCGAAGCATCTGAAGACATCCTACACTTTAGTCTTGAAGAGAATTATGTGCACCCAAGTGTATCTTGAATAATCATCAACAATAACGAAACCATAGAGACAAGCAGTTGCAGTGAGAGTAGAGTAGTGAGTGGGACCAAACAAGTCCATGTGGAGCAACTCAAGAGGTCGAGATGTAGTCATGATTGTCTTCGAGGGATGCTTGGCCCTTGTCATCTTCCCAGCTTCACAAGCACCACATAGATGATCTTTCTTGAACTTGACGCCTTTGATGCCTATGACATGCTTCTTCTTGGCGAGAGTGTGTAGGTTCCTCATGCCAGCATGCCCTAGCCTCCGATGCCAGAGCCGGCACTCTGAAGACTTGACTAGAAGACATACGGCCATCTGTGGTCCTGCTGAGAAGTCTACCATGTACAGATCATCTTTCCTGTACCCTTCGAAGACTAGAGACTTTTCAGATTCCATTAGTACAAGGCAACGATATTTTACAAATAGCACAATCATGTTTAAGTCACAAAGCATTGAGACAAACATTAAGTTGAAACCAAGGGATTCAACAAGCATCACTTTGTCCATGTGCTAATCCCTTGAGATTGCAACTCTACCTAGGCCCAATACCTTGCTTTTACCAGTGTCAGCGAATGTGATGTGACTTTTATCACATGGACATAAGGTTGAGTCCATGAGAAGACTTCGATCACCAGTCATGTGGTTAGTGCATCCGCTGTCCATAATCCATTCTGAAGCACGAGGTGTCATACCCTACAGTGCAGTTAGGAGGATAGGCTTCACAAAGAGTATTGTGAAGCATAAACATTTGACGCACAAGAGGATTATCAAAGCTTAGATCAAGGTTAGAACTGATAGTATGACTGGCAAGCGATTCAGATATGAAATACATAGTAAGACCATTTGGGCATTTTATCATGCGTCCCTTAATGTGTTTTAGGTCCCCAGCAATAGTATCAGACGCCTTTGATTTCCGGCTGGAGACCTTTCCCTGCACAAGAAAGTTAATTCTTCTTACCACCCACATCTTCAAGGGTGGCTTAGAAGCAATGAGTCTAAGTGCAGCATCTGAGAATTTCGGCTTTGGAGCCCTAGCAACTAGCCTTGCAGGAGAAGAACGCTACTCATATGAATAAGTAGAAAAGTTCTTAGTTCTATGAACATAGCGGTTTGAAGACACACGCTCGTATTCATAAGTCTGAGTATGGTTTCCCTGCAAAACATTGGTGTTAGGGTGACTCAGGTGAGTCTTGTATCTGTATGAAGCCTTTGGGCCATATGAAGCCATAGGTCTGGGGTTTGTCTTCTTCCTTGGCGGTGTCATGATGACATTCACAGGAAGATTCTCAATACACTGTTTAGGTACCCAGATCTTCTTCATAGGTGGTCCATTCCTGTAGTTAGTACCAATATACCTGGCAAACACTTCACCATTCTGATTCTTAAACAGTTTATAGTTTGCATCAAAGGATTCATCAATGATAATAGGGTTAGCGCAGGTGAAACCAGATAAGGTGGATGGATCTACTAAAGGTTCCTTTGCCGCAACCCATGTGGTTTTGGGGTACTGCTCAGGCTTCCAGTATCAACCATCAACATTCATTTTCCTCTCGAACCCAACACCCTCTTTCCTTGGGTTTCGGTTCAAGATCTGCTTTTTGAGGACATCACATAGTGTCTGATGCCCCTTGAGGCTTTTGTACATGCCTGTGATGTACAATTCCTTCAGCCCTGCTTCATCAGTGATACTCGCATTGTCCTCAGATGAGGAATTAGTGACAGCAGAGACATATGAAGAATTTGTAGCATTAGAAGCATTTGAACATTCAGGTGAAGAATTAGTAGTTTCACGTTCAATGCACTTCAGACATGGAGGAACAAATTCTTCCTGTGTAACACTGATTTGTTGAGCAAGTAATGAATCGCGCTCCTTCTGAAGATCTTCATAATCCACTCTTAACTTTTCAAGATCTTGCTTTCTTTGAAGACATTCAGAAGAAAGCTTCTCGTGATCAGACAAGAGAGTATTATGTTGATCTTGAAGGGTCTTAACTTGGAATGAAGTCTCTGAAGACTCTCAGCCAATGCTTTTGACTGGTCCATTTCTTCACCCAACATATCATCGCCCTTACTAAGCATGTATTGAACCTTTTCCAAGGCTCTTTGTTGTTTAGTGGCAAGGGAAGTAAGTTTGACATAGCTGGGGCCAAATTCATCACCTGATTCATCATCACTAGATTCAGAAAGGTAGCATTCAGTTACCTTGGCACCGCGTGCCATGAAGCAGTAGGTGGGAGCGGAGTCGTCCTTGTCACTGGCATCAACGTTGGTGATGGATACATTGTCTTCAGTGTTGAAGATGGACTTGGCAACGTAGGCTGAAGCTAAAGCCAGACTTGCAACACCAGAGTCAGACTCCTCCTCAGACTCCACCACTTCTGCCTCCTCAGAAGCAGACTCCTCCTCTGAATCCATTTCCTTGCCAACAAAAAAGACTTGGAAGAGGACTTGGAAGAAGATTTTGAGTATTTCTTTTTCTTCTTGTCATCAGAATCATACTCCTTGCTCTTCTTCTTTTTCTTCTCATTGTCCCACTATGGACACTCAGAGATGTAGTGACCAGGTTTCTTGCACTTGTGACAGGTTCTCTTCTTGTGGTCATTGGAACAAGCTTCATCATTTATTGAACTGGATCATGAAGACTTTCTGAAGCCTTTTTTCTTAGTGAACTTCTGGAACTTCTTCACAAGCATAGCAAGCTCCTTTCCAAGGTCTTCAGCTTCACCGGAACTGCAGTCAGATTCTTCTTCAGATGAGGAAACAACCTTTGCCTTCAAAGCGCGAGTTCGGCCATAGTTGGGACCATAGATATCTCTTTTCTCAGATAGCTGGAACTCATGTGTGTTGAGCCTCTCAAGTATGTCAGATGGATCGAGTGTCTTGAAGTCAGGGTGTTCTTGAATCATAAGAGCTAGAGTGTCAAATGAGTTGTCAAGATATCTCAGAAGCGTCTTGACGATTTCATGCTTGGTGATCTCAGTGGCGCCGAGAGCCTGAAGCTCATTTGTGATGTCAGTGAGACGATCAAACATGAGCTGGACATTTTCATTGTCATTTCTCTTGAAGCGGTTGAAGAGATTGCGTAGGACACTAATTCTATGATCTCTGTGAGTTGAATCGCCTTCATTGACCTTGGAGAGCCAGTCCCAGACTAGCTCCGACGTTTCCAAAGCACTCACACGGCCATACTGCCCTTTGGTCAGATGACCACAGATGATGTTCTTCGCAGTAGTATTGAGTTGAATGAACTTCTTGACATCAGTAGGGGTGACACCTTCACCAGTCTTGGGAACGCCGTTCTTGACGACATACCACAGATCAACAATAAATGGCTTCAAGATGCATACGCATCTTATTCTTCCAGTAGGGATATTCAGTGCCATCGAAGACAGGGCACGCAGCGGAGACTTTGATTACCCCTGCAGTCGACATAGCTAAAACTCCAGGTGGTTAAACCGAATCACACAGAACAAGGGAGTACCTTGCTTGGATACCAATTGAAAGTGCTAGTTATCGATTAGAGGGGGGTGCATAGGCGATTTTTATGAAAGTCTTCAAAACATGAAAGTTTCAAAGATGAACACGAAAACCGGACCTATAAACATGCAGCAGAAGATGAACTACACTAGACAAGCCATAGTCAAACAAGTATGAAGCTAAAACATGATGACTGATAGCAGCTAGGTAGTAGGATCAGGATGGAAGATAGTATGAATCCAATCAGAACAAGTAGTCACACAGTGAAGTCAAACAGGAAGAGCAATCAGGCAATGACTTCACAAAGACAAACTATAAGTAAGGAGAGTAAGAGATAGAACCAGTGTGTTGTGAAGACAAGGATTTGTTCGACCAGTTCCAGTTGCTGTGCAACTGTACGTCTGGTTAGGGAGGCTGAGATTGAACTTAGAAGACCGTGTCTTCACCTTATTCCCCTTGAGCTAAGGACACGTAGTCCTCGCCCAATCACTCTGGTAAGTCTTCAAGCTAAACTTCCAAACCTTCACAGACTTCGTTCATCGGCGATGCACAGTTACTCTTGGATGTTGTCGGGGAAGCTAATCCACGAACACCTATGGGGACCGGCGGACCGGGCCCCTTTCGGTTCGGCGGGGGGCGGAGATCGCACGAAGAGCGGATCGAGGCGAAACACACGAGCAGTTTACCCAGCTTTGGAGCTCTCCGGAGAGATAACACTCCTACTGCTGCTTGTCTGATTGTATTGTGTTCTTGCTCGGGAGCGCTGAGTGCTACAGTACACACGAGCTGCTAACGAGACCGAGCGTGAGTGTTTTCTGGCCTCAAAAAAACCTCCCCCTACATTGCGCATGGGCCTCCTTTTATATGCTCAAGGGGTCACCGACAGGTGGCAACGTAGACAAGGGTAAAAATGGAAAAGGAGTTGCGGTTGGTACAACTACATGTACAGTGTATCCTACCTAACCCTGACGGCAGGGGACAAAGGCATTAAATGCCCGTATGCGTCGCTCAAATAGTGCAAAAAGGACCGTCAGGGACGCCACCGCTCGCCATGATGGCATTCTTGTCAGCGTCGCTTGCCACCGCGCACCGCTGGCTGCACAGCCTCTCACCACGCGCGCCTGGAAAGGCCCTCAGGGCGACACATTGGTGGATGTGCTGGAGCGTGGGTACAGAGTGGTCGCTTGCCGCGGCAAGCGCCTTGCCGCGGTCGTTGTCTTGCCGCACCCGGAAGCTTGTTGCTCACCGGGCCTTGCCGGGACGCGTGGCGCGTCGCGGCAAGTTCCTTGAGATACCTTGGTTGGCCTTCCCGGCAAGCTCCTCTTGCCGGGGCCTTGTCTCCTTGGCTTGAATACTTTGTTCTTGAATGGCTCCAAAGGAACCATAGAGGACCTTGGCCGTCACCCGGCAAGCCTTGCCGCGGGGCGCTGCAACTGCCCGTGCACAAGTTTGGGATACTAGGGTACCCCTACTCTAGTACACCGACAGGAGCCCCCGGGCCTGGGCCACACACGGTGCCGAGCGCTGTTGGGCCAGGCCCAAAACAGGGCACGGGCACGCGCGGCCCGGGTTATGCCGTATCTTACTCCGTATCCACCGCGCCCTCCCCCAACGGTATGCGTCGAATGCAGCGTCGTGGGAGAGGTCATGGGTGGTTTCTTTATTCGGAAGGACGAAATGTCCGCCCCCACCCTCTTTATAAGCAGGGGAAACAGGGGTAGTTCGCCCATCTCGCCGGTTGTCACTCCAATTTCACAAATCTCCGCCGCTCCCCTCTTCTTCCCGAAGCTGAAAGAGAGCAGCGCTCCGCCCCCCGTTGCCACCAGCACCACCAATGCCGTCGATCTCCCCCACCACCTCCGCCATGGCTCCGAAAGCCGACAAGGGGAAGAGCGTGAAATCGGTCGAGGCGCAGCGGCTCGCGGCGCTGCGAAAGGAGCGGGCCATCTTCCCCCCCCCCCAGCTCGGCGCGAAGGAGCTGAGGGAGTACTACTACCTCTTCTGGTCGACGGAGACGCGAGCGCATCCGCGCATGAAGGTACTCCCGGCTGCCGCTTCGGAACTGGCTCCGAATGGCTATCCTTTCTTCGCGCTGTTCTTCTACTGCGGGCTCTGCTCGCCTTTCTCTGAATTTTTCTGTGACATTATGAACACCTACGGGTTCCGCCTCCTTGACTTTACCCCCAACGCCGTTCTGACCATGGCAGTTTTCGCACATCTCTGCGAAAACTTTGTCGGAGTCCATCCAAACGTAGCTCTTTTTCGCCACTTCTTTATGCCCCGAGTCGAGAGAGGAGAGCCTTTATCTGGCGGAATCGCCTGGATCTCGAGAGTCGGAAAGAAGGAAGCTTATCTGGAGGGAGAGCTCCGCAGCAAGTGGGAGGAATGGAGAGCA
Source organism: Triticum aestivum (assembly GCF_018294505.1). NCBI lineage: Eukaryota > Viridiplantae > Streptophyta > Magnoliopsida > Poales > Poaceae > Triticum > Triticum aestivum. The sequence continues at coordinate 396,207,312 of NC_057801.1, read as the reverse complement.
GAGTGGTGCTGGATCGTCGAGGAGAACCCGCAGCTATTTACCGCCCTACGACAAGCCCCAATAGCGCGCGGCTATGATTGGAGCAACGTGGCCCCGGAAGACGATAGGCTGAAGATCGCCATCACCTGGATCCTTCGCCTCAGGCTTGCCGGGCTCACCGTAGGCGCCGTTGGCGCAGATTTTCTTCGCTGCCGCATCGCCCCCCTGCAGGAGAGGAGGAGACCCGCCTGGGAGTTCCAGAACTCGGCGGATATCATGAGGTTGTGCCCGGGCCTCAACTTCAACTTCACCGTCCTGGAGCTGGACGCAATGCTCCTGGAACTGTTCAAGCGCGATCCTCAACATCCATTCATGTTGCCGAGGGGTGTCGTTCTGTTGTGCAACAACTCCTCGCTCGACCGCATCCATGCAATGATGCCGCTGTGCGACTCGCATGGGATTGTTCCAACTTGGCAAGAGCCGGCAGATGCCGTCGTGCAGGAGTTCTTCGACGGCTTGGTTGAAGTGCCGGTCCGCTTCGACGAGCAGAAGAGCCTTACTCGCGACACCACCGACGCGGAGAGGCAGCGCATCGCCACTAGGCTGGAAGAGGCGGCGGCAGCCGCTGTTGCGGGTGAGTTTGGGTTCACCCTGGAGGAGGCAGAGGCAGCAGAGGCGGCAAGCCTTGCCGAGCGAGAGGAGTTTGCCGGCGAGGAAGAGCTTGTCGGGCCTGAAGATGAGCCGAGCGAGCCCGGCAAGGGAGAGCTTGTCGGACCCGAACCTTCAGACAGCTTGCCGCAAGCGGAGCCCCCAGCTCCACCAAGAAGGCGTCTCCGCAAGGCCGTGGACGTAGCAGGGCGGTAGACGGGTCAACTGCCGTCGTGCCGCGCGACACGCTCTACCACGGCAAGCACTGTTGCCGCGGGAGCGCCTCATGCCGCTGCGGCAACTGGAGTGGGGTCTTCCCGGTCCACCGCCACTGCTCCTGCCAAGCGGACAAGGGAGCCTATTCCTCTGCCCCGTCGCACCGGAGGCAAGCCGGACCTCGATCTCTCCGCGCTCAGCTCCGACGAGGAAGAAGAAGAGTAAGACTTTTTTGCTGTTCTTGTAGTTCTTCAATCCTTGCTGTTTTGCCTTGTATCTGATTTGCTTTACTCTGAACCCATTCCTTTTCAGGACTCTGGCCCAGAGAGCAGCGAAGAGAGCCAAGGTCCCGGGGATTGTCATCGAGGACGAACCCTCCGTGACAGCAGGGGGCGGGCCCACCCCAAAGCAGCCTCCAGCGCAGCCCCCAGCGTAAGTGTATAGTTTTACTTCCTGCTGTCAGGCGCGCATGGTTGCTCTTTCTTTGCTGATATCTGACTGTTGGTTTGTGTAGGAGCAGAGCAACCTCACCAGGAGGGCCCGGAAGCCGCTCCCGAAATGACATATGCTTCGACTACACCCCAAGGGAGGCTTCCCCGACAAGGGAGCGTTCTCCGGCAAGGGAGAATTCTCCAGCAAGGGACATTTCCCCAGCAAGGGACAGTTCCCCGGCAAGGGACAGCACCAGTGATCCTCCGGTGGTTGAGACCACGACTGCAGATCCCAGCACAGGTAACCCTTTTGCTTGAAAACTACCCTTGGGTTCTTCTTCTTCTGATTTTCTTTCTGAGTATTTGCTTGACTTTTCTCCTTTTTCCGTTCGTCAGATCCATCTGTCGTGGAGCCAATGGAAACCCAGGTCGCCGGCGAGGAGAACGTGCGCAACAACCCTGACGACGCCGTCGCCACCGAAGGAGAGGCCGGCGCTGATGATCCCGCCGGCGAAGAGGCCGCCAAAGCTGCCGCCGCAGAAGCTGGCGAGGGATCCGGCGATCACACTGACGGCCCCGAGGCCGCAAGAGCGCCAAGTGCTGCGCCGACCGCCGATCCCTCCACTGCTGCTGCAGCGCCAGGCTCCGAAGAGCCCCAGCCCGGCGCCTATTTGAAGGTCGGCGATGGTATCTTCATCAAGCTCCTCTGGGCATCAAGCTCCAGGGCACCGGTCGAAGGAGAGATTTTGGATGGAGAGGTGCTCGCCTCCGCTGGGCTGACGCTGGTCGATGCACCAAGCAGCAGCGGCGACGAGCCTGAGGAGGAGCGGCTACTGCGGAAGCTGTTGTCGCTCTACCGCACCCGACAAGCCAAGCTGGAATCCCGAGAAGCGCTTGTCGCGGGGGCGGGAGTGTACATTGAGAAGCGCGCTGAGGAGCTCCGGGGTCTCAGGCAAGAAACTCTCCGATCCCTGGCAGAGGAGCTGGAGAAAGTCGCTGAGGAGCGGAAAGCTTTCCTCCTCGCGAAGGCTGAAGTTGAACATCAACAGCGGCTTGTCGCCCAAAATCTATTTGTGCAGGAAGGAGAGTTGAGGCAGCGCAAGGTCAACCTTGACAGCTACGAGGAGGAGCTTGCCGCGCGCGAGCAAGCAATTGGCGGGGCTCTCAAGGAAGCAAAGGATGCTGCCGCAGCTGCCGAGGCCGCCAAGAAGGAGTTGGAGACGAAGATGGCACAGCTGGAGGCCGACCTCAAGGCGAGCGGCGAGGAGCTTGCCGCGCTCAAGCATGAGCGCGAGAAGGACGCCGTCGCTCATGGCGAGCTGCAGGGTCTTCTCGCTGAGAGGAGCAAAGAGCTTAGCGCCGCCAAGGACTCCAACGCAGATCTCGAGTTGAAGCTAGCCACGTTAACTCACACGCTGGACGGCGCCAGGGAGCAGGAGGTGGCCTTGAAGGAGAATATCAAGGCCGACGAGGCGCTGCTGGCGAGTGCTGCTGCTGCCCAGAATGCTTTTAGGGAGACCGTGGAGCACTGGACCGAGGGTCTGGTGAATGCTGCCGCAGCCATCGACGGGGAGCAGGCGCAGCTGGGGATGGAGGATCTCGGATACTCCTCCGATGAGCACCTCCAACCCAGCGCCAAGCTCAGCTTGTTCTTCAAAGGCGTGGCGACGGCCCTCCAGCGACTCCGGGAGAAGATCCCAAAGCAGCTGGCCAACGAGTCGCGCAAGATCTGCGCGGGAGTTCTTCAAAAGGTGCTGGTGAAGGTGGCCTTCCGCAACCCAGGCCTCAACCTCACCAACGTCCTCAGGTCCCTGCCGCCGGATGCTGATCTGGAAGCGCTCAAGGCCCTTGTCGCACCCATTGTGGACAAGGTGAGCGAGATCAAGAGGGTTGAGGGCGATCACGTAGATTAGGCCACCCGTTTTCTCTTTTCCTTTGTCGCTGCTGGTCATGTCATGAGAACAATCTGTTAGAGCTGCGACAAGTTATCTTGTAATATAACTCTATTTTGGGTAGAGATTGCTGTGTTATTTCCTTTACTTGATTCCTTCCTTTGTATGTTTTTGCCCTACGCTTTTAGGGAACTTGTCGGCGCAGGCACCCTAGCCGCGAGCGCTGAGTGCGGGACATCAGCAGCCTGCTGGCGGTGCTGCTTCCGACAAGAAACCTTGTCGCAACTAGTCGCAGCTCACTTAAGTTGTTGAGCGGACTCGAAACAAAGTAAGGGCGCAACTAGCTACGAGTTGGTTCCTCCGCGCACAGGTTTTCCATACAAAGTACGGTCGTTCGAGGAAGATAACTTAAAAATTTAAAACTGATTGCTCAAACTTTGGCAACTTAGCTTTTCTGTCGTTTGCTTCCGGTAAGGCGAAACTTCCTTGAACGATGCCTGGTCCACACCATTATCTTCTCCTTTCCCCCCGGCAAACTTGTGGGCGAGGGAACCTTCCTTTCCTTTTTGAGAAAAAGAAAGAAGAGAAAATAAAGATATGGAGCCTTACGGCTCGTTATTGCTTACCGGGGGTAGGCGCTGCACAAAGTGTCAGATAACGCATGCAAAGAAAGTAGAAAGCATGATATTGACAAGATGTGCGGAGCACATGAGCTTTACTTATGCACGGGGTCTGCGCCCGGCTTTGTACAAAGGATTACATGCAACATCGGCAAGACTTGTACAAAAGGTGGTTGCCGGAACAGGTTCCGGCAACCGCGCCCTACGGGTAAAACTTACGAAGATGCTCAATGTTCCAGGAGTTGCTCACCGGAATGCCATCTTCGGTCTCAAGGCGGACAGCGCCAGGCCTAGTGACTCGTTTCACCCGGTAAGGGCCTTCCCACTTCAGCGTCAACTTGTTGGAATTCTTGGCGGACTGAACGCGCCGAAGAACAAGGTCGCCTTCCTCGAGACTTCTGGCATTAACTTTGCGGCTATGGTAGCGGCGCAAAGCTTGCTGGTATCGAGCAGCTCGTACAGCAGCCTGAAGACGGTCCTCCTCAAGGAGCAGCGCGTCATCTTGTCGCAACTGCTCTTGCTCAAGCTCATCATAAGCGAGCACTCGAGGTGACCCGTATACGAGTTCCGTGGGGAGAACTGCCTCTGCTCCATAGACTAGAGCGAAAGGTGTCTGGCCAGTGGCTCGATTTGGCGTCGTCCTGATCGACCAAAGAACCACCGGCAGCTCCTCAATCCAGTTCCTTCCGCACTTGTGCAGCCTGTCGAAAGTCCTGGTCTTGAGCCCGCGCAGCACTTCAGCATTTGCCCTCTCCGCTTGACTGTTGCTTCTCGGATGAGCAACAGAAGCAAAGCAGACCTTGGCGCCAAGATCTTGGACGTACTGCATGAAGGTGCGGCTCGTGAATTGCGTGCCGTTGTCGGTGATGATCCTGTTAGGGATCCCGAAGCGGCAAACAATCGACCTGAAGAACTTGACTGCTGACTGTGCTGTCACCTTCCTCACTGCTTCCACTTCCGGCCACTTTGTGAACTTGTCGATTGCAACGTACAAGTACTCAAAGCCCCCGACAGCTCGGGGAAAGGGGCCGAGGATGTCGAGCCCCCAGACCGAAAATGGCCAGGATAAAGGGATCGTCTGGAGAGCTTGAGCTGGCTGGTGTATCTGCTTGGAATGGAACTGGCACGCTTCACACTTGGTTACTTGTGCAGTTGCATCCTGGAGGGCTGTCGGCCAAAAGAAACCTTGCCGGAACGCTTTGCCGGCAAGTGCTCTTGCGCCAATGTGGTGACCACATATGCCTCCATGTATCTCTGCCAACAGCTTTTGTCCGTCTTCCCGGTGAATACACTTCAATTTCACGCCGTTGAGTCTTCTTCTGTACAGTGTGTTGTCGACAAACTGGTACATACTTGACTGCCGGGCTACTCTTTCCGCTTCTTCTTGCTCTTCGGGAAGTTCTCCTGTCTGAAGGAAAAGGACAATCTGCTGTGCCCATGCTGGAGCTTGCGGCTCGACAACAAGGACTAAAGGCACATCTGCTGCTGCGGGAACATCCGCTTCTACGGCGAGAACCTGCGGCTCAGCCGGAGCTTGATGTTCCCCGGCAAGCTTGCCGGAGCAAAACTTGTCGGGAGCGTCTGCTTCAACGGAACAAACCCTAAGGCTTGCCGGAGCAGACTGCTCCTCAGCACCTTGGTGTTGATCTTGAGGACCTTCTTGGCGGCGGCTTCGGGGAGCTCTGCCGGAAAATAGTCACCAGAAATCAACTTCCTCTTCTTGCTCTGTCCAGTTGATGGCGTTACAGACGGTTGAGTCAGCTTGAGCACAAAGATCCCTGGTTCCACAGGTAACTTAAGTGCGGCGCACTTTGACAGGCCATCGGCAATGTCGTTCTGAGCTCTTGGAACATGTTCCATCTGTAGGCCGTCAAAGTGCTCTTCTAGCTTTCTCACTTCATCAACGTAAGCTTCCATCAACGGACTCTGATAATTCTTGTTCACTTGGCGGACGACAAGCTGTGAGTCACCCCTGACAATGAGCTTCTTGATCCCAAGGTCTGCTGCGATCCTGAGACCGGCAAGCAAACCTTCATACTCTGCGGTATTGTTCGTTGCTTGCTCCTTGGGAAAGTGCATCTGGACTACGTACTTGAGGTGCTCTCCGGTGGGTGCAACAAGTAGCACGCCCGCACCGGCGCCTTGCAGCGAGAAGGCACCATCAAAGTACATCAGCCACTCTTTGCTTGCTTCCTTGACGGGGATGCTCATTTCTGGAATTTCTTCATCTTGTGTTGGCGTCCATTCTGCTATGAACTCTGCCAATGCTCTGCTTTGGATAGTTGAAGTGCTTTCAAACTTAAGGCCAAAGCTTGACAGTTCCAGTGCCCACTCGACAATCCTGTCTGTTGCTTCTGGATTTTGCAGTATCCTCTTTAGCGGAAAACGAGTGACGACTGTGATCTCATGTGCTTGGAAGTAATGGCGCAGCTTTCTCGAGGCCATGAGAAGGCCGAAAAGCAATTTCTGCACACCAGAGTACCTTGACCTAGCCCCCTGCAGAAGGGAACTGACAAAGTAAACTGGGCGCTGCACCATTCTTTTCTGCATCTTCTCACGCTCCTGCGCAGATCCATCTTTGTCGGGACCAGAGCTTGCCGGTGAAGTCCCTTGCTTGTCGCTGGATGCATCTGCCGTGGTTGCTGGCTCATCATCCGCCTCCCTCTCCGCTACTAACGCAGCACTAACCACTTGATTGGTTGCCGCTATATATAGCAGCAACTTCTCTTGTGGCTTAGGTGCGACAAGTGTTGGAGTGGAGGACAGGTATCTCTTTAAGTCCTGCAGCGCAGCCTCCGCTTCCGGAGTCCATTTCATTGGACCTGCCTTTTTCAATATTTTGAAAAACGGCAGGGCGCGCTCAGCAGACCTAGAGATAAACCTGCTGAGAGCAGCTACGCAACCGGCAAGTCTTCGTACATCCTTGACGCGCTTTGGTGCTTCAATCTGCTCAATGGCCTTGATCTTGTCGGGATTGGCTTCAATTCCCCGCTGAGACACGAAGAACCCGAGAAGCTTGCCGGAGGGGACTCCAAACACACACTTCTCGGGGTTAAGCTTGAGGTTGATCTTGCGCAGATTTGCAAAGGTTTCGTCTAAATCTTGAATCAGAGTCGCCTTGTCCTTGCTCTTGACCACTATGTCATCCATGTAGGCTTCCACATTTCTGTGTATTTGCGGCTCAAAAGCGTCATGGACTACCCTTGCAAATGTTGAACCAGCATTCTTTAAACCGAAAGGCATCCGTACGAAACAGTATGTGCCACATGGGGTGATGAATGCGGTCTTCTCCTCATCCTCTTCTGCCATGAAGATCTGATGGTATCCTGAGTATGCATCAAGAAATGAAAGCAAGTCACATCCGGCCGTGGAGTCAACAATCTGGTCGATGCGCGGCAAGGGAAATGGGTCTTTGGGACAAGCTTTATTAACATCGGTAAAGTCGATACAAAGCCTCCATTTCCCGTTTGCCTTACGCACGACTACAGGATTGGCCAACCACGTAGGATGGAGCACTCCTCTGACAAGGCCTGCTGCTTCCAATTTCTTGATTTCTTCTGCAATGAATTCTTGGCGCTCCACTGCCTGTTTCCTGACTTTCTGCTTGACGGGCCGCGCATGAGGACAGACGGCAAGATGGTGCTCGATTACTTTCCTGGGAACACCGGGGATGTCAGACGGTTGCCACGCAAATACGTCGACGTTCGCCCGCAGGAAAGCAACGAGCGCTTTCCTATTTAGGGTCGAGAGTGGCACTGATGGTGAAGGTACCACCAGTGCCATCCTCCTTGGCGGACACCTTCTTGGTCTCTGGTGGAGCTGCCATTGTCTTCTTACACTTGCCGGTGGAGCTCGATGGTGCGTCCTCGACGGTAGCGCAGCACTCCGAAGAGGTGCGCTTGCCGGAGTGGGCATCAGAACTCTTGCCGGACTTGGTCTTCTTCTTCGCCCCGGGAGCTTCAACGGCAAGTGACTTGCGATCTGTTGCGGCTGCTGCTTCCCGGTAGATCTTGTCGGCGCAGATAAGAGCATCCTTCTTGTCGCCAGGGACAGAGATGACACTTATCGGGCCTGGCATCTTCAGTATGTTGTATGCATAGTGAGAGGCTGCCATGAATTTGGCGAGTGCTGGACGGCCGAGTATCCCATTGTAAGGCAATGGAAAGTCAGCAACGTCAAAAGTGACCCTCTCAGTCCTGAAGTTCAACTCGCTGCCAAATGTTACCGGCAACGTGATCTTTCCCTTCGGCTTGCTCCTTCCCGGATTGATTCCTTGGAATGTGCCGGTCTCTTCGAGCTCGCCATCAGGGATCTGGAGTTTCTGGAGTACCGCGGAGGAGATCAGGTTCAAGCCGGCCCCGCCGTCAACTAGCATCTTAGTGACCTTGAGGTTGCGGATAGTTGGTGAAACCAACATCGGCAAGCACCCGACCGCAGTTATGCGATCAGGGTGGTCCTCAATATCAAAGATGATAGGCGTGCTGGACCATTTCAGAGGCTTGCGTGACTCGATGGGTGGTTCTGCTGCATTGACTTCCCGCACCCACTGCTTGAGCTGGCGGTGTGAAGTATGCAGAGAAGCACCGCCGTCAACGCACAGGACCTCTGTGGCTTTCTGGAACTCCTGCTCATCGGTCTCGTCATCATCCATATCTTCATCGTCGTCGTCATCTTCATCCTTGTCGCGGCCGCGGGGAGGTCTGTCTCCTTGCCGCTGCTTGGCCTTGCCGCGGTGTCCTCCTCGGCCGGGACGTTTCTTGCTGGCTCCTCCAGCACCTTCCTGGGCTTTCTCGTTGTCGCGCCGCTCGTATTCAGCCTTTTGCTGCTCGACAAGCTGCTCGACCTTCTTGCAGCTCTGGAGGTCATGGCCCTTGGTGCGGTGGATCTTGCAGTACTGCCTGTTGGTGCCGTCCTGCTTGTCGGCAACCGCCACAGCCTGGTGGTTGGTGCCTGCGGCAATCTCCTTGCCGGAGCTACCAGCTTTGGTTTTATTGCCGGACTGCTCAACGACTAGCACCTCTTTGCCTTTCTTCTTCCTGTTGTTCCGCCGCCGGTTTTTCTTTGCCGGGGCAATCTCCTCACTATCAGATCCTCCTGCTCCTGTATTCTCTCCGGGGAGTTTCCTCCCTTCCTCAGCACGTGCACACTTGTCGGCCAGGGCATATAGCTCACTGACTTCTCTGATCTTGCACATTGCCATCTCCTCCCGCATCCTGCGGTTTCGCACGTTCTGATGGAACGCGCTGATTACCGCGGCAGGGTGGACATCTGGGATGTTGTGCTGTACACGGCTGAATCTCTGAATGTACTTGCGCAGGGGCTCTCCTTCCTTCTGGGCGAGCAGATGAAGATCGCTCTCTTGGCCATGAGGCTTGTGGCCGCCTGTAAAGGCGCCGACAAACTGATGGCATAGGTCTGCCCAGGAGGATATGGAGTTATCCGGCAAGTGCATGAGCCAGGATCTGACATTGGGCTTGAGCACCAGCGGGAAGTAGTTGGCAAGGATCTTGTCGTCCCGTCCCCCGGCAGCTTGCACCGCGATGGTGTAGATGCTGAGGAACTCCGACGGATGCGACTTGCCGTCGTACTTCTCTGGCACGTCTGGCTTGAAATTCTTCGTGCTGGGCCACTGGACTTGCCGCAGCTCACGAGTGAACGCAGGGCAACCTACCGCGTATGGCAAGTCGCCTGGTTCCCCTGGCGCATGCATGTCGACAGAGGGCCCAGCGCGCCGGTGCGATTGACGCCGTGCTTCTCTTCGACGCTCGATGCAAGTACGAGCGTCTTCTTGCTGTCATTCGTGAAGAACCTGGCGCTGATCGCGACGAGCTCGTGGATCCGATGATGCGGTGGAGTCGCTGTCGAGGTGGATCCGGCGAGTCGGCGATCTTGGCCTTCGGGGTGGAGAGTGCATGGTGGTTGCACCCCCACCGGTTTCGTCGCCATCGGCTCGTGCCTGGCAGTCCTGCCATGGCAGCGAGGCACTCGGCTGCCGCGGAGTGTCGCCGTTGGCGAAGCCGATGAGACTCTGAATGGTGGCCCTCCATCCGTCGATCTTGTCTTCCGTTGGAGGGTAATCCAGGAGCAGTTGAGCTCGCACCAAAGCTTCTGCTGGAGTGGTGGGTGGCAGTAGCGAACGGTGCGAGGAGCGGGATATGCTCGGACTTCTAACTATGTTAGAAGGAGCAGTATCCCGTCCAGGCGACCGTGCCTCGCTCGTGCCAGCATGTTGGCGTGCATGCTGGTCTTGAGCAACCCGAGATCCACCAGCTCGATCTTGGCCCAACAAACGTATGGTACTGCGAGTACCATGACGCTGTCGGTCCTGCGCCTCCTGAGATGGGCGCGGTACATGTACGGACGCCGAGGTCTGCGCAGCCTTGTCCTTGGACCTGGCAGCACCGTGAGCTCCCTTGTCGATGTCCGTTCTTCCGCCGGCGTCTACCCCACCACCCGTTTGCTCCGGTGATGGTGGGATCGACGTGGACGGAACAGCTGCCGCCGAAGCCTTCTTCTTCGGTGGCATGTCGATGAAGAAGATGGAGATCTAGCTCATGTGAATGCCGGATCAGGTTCACACAACCTCAACTCCCCTACATGGCGTGCCAAAGTTGTCGGGGAAGCTGATCCACGCACACCTACGGGGACCGACGGACCGGGCCCCTTTCGGTTCGGCGGGGGGCAGAGATCGCACGAAGAGCGGATCGAGGCGAAACACACAAGCAGTTTACCCAGCTTCGGAGCTCTCCGGAGAGATAACACTCCTACTGCTGCTTGTCTGATTGTATTGTGTTCTTGCTCGGGAGCGCTGAGTGCTACAGTACACACGAGCTGCTAATGAGACTGAGTGTGAGTGTTTTCTGGCCTCAAAAAAACCTCCCCCTACGTTGCGCATGGGCCTCCTTTTATATGCTCAAGGGGTCACCGACAGGTGGCAACGTAGACAAGGGTAAAAATGGAAAAGGAGTTGCGGTTGGTACAACTACCTGTACAGTGTATCCTACCTAACCCTGACGGCAGGGGACAAAGGCATTAAATGCCCGTCTGCGTCGCCCAAATAGTGCAAAAAGGACCGTCAGGGACGCCACCGCTCGCCATGATGGCATTCTTGTCAGCGTCGCTTGCCACCGCGCACCGCTGGCTGCACAGCCTCTCGCCACGCGCGCCTGGAAAGGCCCTCAGGGCGACACGTTGGTGGATGTGCTGGAGCGTGTTTACAGAGTGGTCGCTTGCCGCGGCAAGCGCCTTGCCGCGGTCGTTGTCTTGCCGCGCCCGGAAGCTTGTCGCTCACCGGGCCTTGCCGGGACGCGTGGCGCGTCGTGGCAAGTTCCTTGAGATACCTTGGTTGGCCTTCCCGGCAAGCTCCTCTTGCCGGGGCCTTGTCTCCTTGGCTTGAATACTTTGTTCTTGAATGGCTCCAAAGGAACCATGGAGGACCTTGGCGGTCACCCGGCAAGCCTTGCCGCGGGGCGCTGCAACTGCCCGTGCACAAGTTCGGGATACTAGGGTACCCCTACTCTAGTACACCGACAGATGCTCAGAATGCGACGCCTAACCGGCTGGAGGATTCACAATCCTCAAGTGTAACAAGTCTTCAGATCACGCACACAGAAAGACTTCAGTGATGCCAAACACTCTTTCGGCTCTGGGTGTTTTGGGCTTTGTCCTCACAAGGATTTCTCTCTCAAACTCTTCGGAGGTGGGTTGCTCTCAACGACAAAAGCCGTGCACTAACTCTGAGCAGCCACCAATTTATGGTATAGGGGGTTGGCTATTTATAGCCACTGGACAACCTGACCTGATTTGTCCGAAAAATGACCCTGGGACACTAACGAACTGACATGTGTCACAACGGTCAGATTTCAAACACACGCGACAGCTTGACTTGGGCTACAAGTAAACTGACTTATCCGACTCTGGATAAGATTTGCTCTCATTGTCTTCGCTCGAAGACATAGGATTTTGGTTGAGCATCACTTCAGTCACTCTGACTTTGTTCACTTGGACCCCACTTAACAGAGCGATGGTTCCTATGATTCAACAAAGAAGAAAAGAAACAACGAAACTACTAAGTCTTCGCGCTCCATAGTCTTCACTCAATGTCTTCTTCTGTCATAGTCTTCAATGTGAATATCTTCATGTACCACCATTATCTTCAATGTCTTCATACATTTTTAGGGGTCATCTCCGGTAGGTAAACCGAATCAAGGAGGGACTACTACCTGTGTTATCCTGCAATTCTCACAAACACATTAGTCCCTCAACCACGTTTGTCGTCAATACTCCAAAACCAAACTAGGGGTGGCACTAGATGCACTTACATCACCACTTTAAGTATTGTTGCAAACCCATTCATATTTTATTATTGCATTACACATGTTGTACTCTAACTTTATCATGGCTTATACCCCCCTGATACAATCCATAGATTCATTAAAATAAGCACACAATGCAACAAAAACAGAATTTGTCAAAAACAGAACAGTCTGTAGTAATCTGGACTTTGACCATACTTCTGTAACTCCAAAATTTCTGAAAACTTCAGACAACATAGGAAATTTGTATATTAATCTTGTGTAAAAAATTCAGAATTTTATCACGCTTCTTTGATTTTTAACAATTCTGCTACTGGGCGCAAAAGTTTCTGTTTTTCAACAAGACCAAATCAACTATCACCCAACATGATCCTAAAGGCTTTACTTGGCACAAATACTAATAAAAAAAATAGAAAAACAATCATAGCAGTAGTGTAATTGTGTGAACACACAAAAACAGAAAGAAAAGGAGAAAAAAAATTATTTTATTCATCGGGTTGCCTCCCAACAAGCGCTATCATTTTATGCCCTAGCTAGGCATAATGCATAGGTTCAAGTATTGTCATCTTTAGTTTTTGCTCCATAGGTTGCCCTCATGATTGATTCGAATGGTGACTTAATTATTGTTCTAGGGAAGTGTTGCATACCTTTTCTTAGTGGATTGAAATTTAATATTCCCTTCTTTCATATCAATCACGGCACCTATAGTTCGTAAAAATGGTCTACCAAGTATGATGGGACACGACGGATTGCAATCAATATCAAGAACAATAACATATATGGGCACATAGTTCCCATTTGCAAGAATAATAACATCATTAATCCTTCCCAAAGGTTTTTTAATAGTAGAATCCGCCAAGTGCAAATTAAGAGAACATTATTCCAACTTGGTAAAACCTAGCACATCACAAAGAGATTTCGGAATTGTGTGAACACTAGCACCTAAATCACATAAAAGCAAAACACTCATAATTTTTTTATCTTGACTTTAATGGTGGGTTCCCATTCATAATATAATTTTCTAGGAAGTGAAATTTCTAGTTCCAACTTTTCTTCTAAAGCTTTCATCATTGGTTCTACAATATGTTTAGTAAAAGCTTTATTTTGTTCATAAGCATTGGGTGAATTTAACATGGATTGGAACAAAGAAATACATTCAACCAAAGAGCAACTATCATAATTAAAATCCTTGTAATCCAAAAGAGTGGGCACATCAGTAGTTAAAGTTTTGACCTCTCCAAACCCACTTTTATCAATTTTTTCAACAAGATTTTCACCCTCCGAATTATGAGGACACCCTCTACCTAAAGTTGACTCTTCTTCAGTCCTCTTTTCATCAATTTTAATATTATTAAACAAGGAATCAATAGAAGAAATGCCAATCATTTTAAGATCTTCATCATTACTATCTTCTAGAGCCACTGGCTTAGCTGCCATTTGGTTTACTAGTGGAGCTTGTGCATTGGATATTTTACCAAGTAAAGTTTCAGTATGAGCATACTTGGATTGGAGATTAGAAACTTCTCTACTAACATGATGAAGTTGTTTTGCTATAGCATCTAGCACAATAGAGTGGTCTTTAAGCTCTTAGGTGAAAAACTTATTATGCTCAAATTGTATAGTCATATGTTCCTTAGTACTTTTTTCAATCTCAAGAAAAAAATTGGAGTAAGATGCACCATAATACTTACTTTGAGACATCGTGACTATGCAAACAAGATCACGAGCAAACAAAAGATACGAAAAGAAAAGGGCAAACAAAAAGAAGGAAAATATAAAGGGAAAATATTTGTTTGTGCTTTTCGCAAAAACATTTTAGAAGTGGGGGATATGAAGATGAGAGGCAAATGACAAATTATGTAAATTGCAAGGATATTAGATTTGTGATTGGGTACCTGATAGATGTTGATGATGTCTCCCAGGCAATGGCGCTAGAAATTTTTCTTGATTCCTTGTATTTGTGTTGGTATTTCCCCAAAGAGGAGAGGATGATGCAGCATAACAACGGTAAGTATTTCCCTCAGTTATGAAACCAAGATTATCAATCTAGTAGGAGAACCAAGCAACACTATGTAAATAGCACCTGCACACTGATAACAAATACTAGCAACCCAACGCGTAAGAGGGGTTGTCAATCCCTCCTCGGTATTGAGATGGATTAAATTGTATGAGATTGGATAAATAGATCTAGCAAAACACAAAATATAATAAATAAATAAAAAGTGCAGAAAGGTATTTTTGGTTCTTGGGATAATATATCCGAAAACAATATGATAGAAAATAAATCCAGGGGCCATAGATTTCACTAGTGGCTTCTCTCGAGAAAATAGCATATGGTGGGTAAACAAATTACTGTTAGGCAATTGATAAAAGAGCAAATAATTATGACGATATCCAAGGCAATGATCATGTATATAGGCATCACTTCTAAGATTAGTAGACCGAAACGATTCTGCATCTACTACTATTACTCCACACATCGACCGCTATCCAGCATGCATCTAGTGTATTAAGTTCATGGAGAAACTGAATAATGCAATATGAATGATGGCATGATGTCGACAAGATCTATTCATATAGGAATGGACCCCATCTTTTTATCCTTAATGGCAACAATACATGCGTGCCACTTCTCCTTCTGTCACTGAGATTGAGCACCGCAAGATCGAACCCATCACAAAGTACCTCTTCCCATTGCAAAAAAAATTAATCTAGTTGGCCAAACCAAACCAAAGTTTCGGAGAAGAAATACGAGGATATAACAATCATGCATATAAGAGATCAAACAAGACTTAAATAATATTCATAGATAGATCTGATAATAAACTCACAATTCATTGGATCCCAACAAACACAGCACAAAAAGACATTAGATCAAATAGATCTCCAAGAACATCGAGGAGAACATTGTATTGACAATAAAAAAGAGAGAAGAAGCCATCTAGCTAATACCTACGAACACGTAGGTCTGTGGTAAACTACTCACGCATCATCGAAGGAGCACCAATGAGGATGATGAACCCCTCCGTGATCGTTACCCCCCCCCCCGGCAAGGTGTCGGAATAGGGCTCTAGATTGCATCTTGTGGTTCAAGAACTTGCGGCAGCTGGAATTGTGTTTCGTCGACTCCCATAGGGTTTCTGGAATATTTGGGATGTATAGAGATGAGAGGCGGTGGAGATGACTCCCGTGGGCCCCACTACCCACCAGGCCGCGCCAGGGGCCTCTAGCATGGCCTAGGGCCTTGTGGGACCCATAGGCCTCCTGGCCCACACTTCCTTGGCTCCCAAGTTGTGTTCTGGGCAGAAAAATCTCCAAAAAGTTTTGTTGCATTTGGACTCCATTTGATATGGATATCCTGCAAAGTAAAAACAAGCAAAACAACAACAACGGGTCAATAGGTTAGTCCCAAAAAATGATATAAAGTTGTTATAAAATGAATATAAAACATACAAGAATGATAATATCACAGCATGGAACAATAAAAAATTATAGATACGTTGGAGACGTATCAATATGGAGCAAAAGGTTTCAGCCAGACACATAGAAAGATATAGAGGGGCTTATAATTTCTCCTCCCAACCTATTCACCTCAAGGGTGATGTCAACAAAAATAACTCATGGTCACTCATATCCAACTGGATATATGTGCCTAGATCTTTCCCCACCACATGATGCTTGCAAAAGAGGAAAAATAAAAAGGAGTAGAAGAGAATTCTGTTGACTCTTGCATAAAAACTAAATACAAGCATAGGCCCTTCACAGAGGGAAGTAGAGGTTGTCATGCGCTTTTTGTTTTTGGATGCACAAGCTCTTAGTGCAAAAGAACGTCATGTTATATTGCCCCTTGTGATAGCAACCTTTATTATGCAGTCTGTCACTTTTATTACTTCGCCATCACAAGTTCGTACATCGCTTATTTTCCCTTACACTAAAGATCATACATATATAGTAGCAATTTTTATTGCGTTATGCACCGATGACAACTTACTTGAAGGATCTTATTCAATCCATAGGTAGGTGTAGTGGACTCTCATAACATGAAATTGGGTTCATAGTTTATGGATGCACAAGTAGTATCTCTACAGGTGCGGATTTTTGGCTAGCAAACATATTGGGCAAGCACCACATGTTGGAGGATCTATGACAATATAACTTCTATGTGAATATGAACAAACATAAATCATTACATTGTCTTCCTTGTCCAACGTCAACAATTTGACATAAAATACTTAATGGGGGCTCACAATCATAAAAGATGTCCAAGATGGTATATTTGCATGTGAATCTTCTCTTCCCTTATTAATTCCTTTCATAATCTGCCTCATTGACCAATGCTATGTTTGTCAACTTTCAAAAAAAATACTACTAACATTCTTTCTTATGTAATGTGATTACCTTCCATGAGATTAGCATATGATCTTTTTCATTAATTTATTTATTTGATTGAAACATAAAAGTAAAGAAGCAAAAACTCAAACTAGTATTTATTATATAACTCTCACTCGATTACAAAGATAGATAGATCAAGAAACTAACACTCGAAAATAGATCATACTAAAATTTTATTCTACTAAATCATGAAATTACTAAGGATCAAACTAAGATAGGTAAAGATAATACAAGGGATGGTGATACGATACCGGGGCACCTCCCCCAAGCTTGGCACAAGCCAAGGGGAGTGTGTCGTGGAATTAACACGTCAGATGTCCTAGTAGAAGGACTTAGTCGTGGAGCCATCGCAACGAGATTAGCTTAAAGGGGTTAAACCGGACGAGGGACACGAGAGTTTTATACTAGTTCGGCCCCTTACGATGAAGGTAAAAGTCTACGTCTAGTTGTGATGGAATTATTGGGGTTTCGATGACCAGGGAGCGAATACGCTTTGCCTGAGTCTCGAGTTGTAGTTTCTTGTCCCTGAACCGCCGCCGGGTCGTCCCTTTATATACACAGGTTGACGCTCGACCGGTTTACAGAGTCCCGAGGCCGGCTCATACAAGTGTCTGGCTCGGTCTCTTCCTTTCCCTAACTTACAATACAAGTTATACAAGTATGGCGGTTTACAACTATAGGCCCTAATACGCCTTTGGGCTCTGGGCCTCTAAGTTTTAATAGTAGAGCGCCATCTTCTTTGTCTTCATGGGCTTCAATATAGATGAGCGTGAACCGGCCCCTCCTAGGCGGTTTACACTCAGTAGTTATATCCTCAACATTAGGCCCCAGATTGATTTGAACCTGTTCATGTCAATCTTCAATACTTAGAAAAATTTCGTGAACATCTTTTTACGACCCTCGTAAACTGCCATGATGTCTTCTCCCTGTACACTTTGGTAAACCACCATGATGTCATCTTCCGAAATTGCAGTAAATCGTCATGACATCATCTCTATATAAAAAGGTTATAAAGATTCCCTTCATTAATTAAATTCCGAAGATCGAGGCAAGAGCTGCACCCTATTTTGCCGCTTCGGGCTCCTTGATTCTCGCGCCTGTCACTTATCCCTTTTCCTTTATAAATAAGACCGGGGGTCCTTTCCATTTCCCCCCTTGCCTCTTTGCATCTTATTCCTCCTCACGACCCCGAAGAGCTCAAGCATCACCGCCGCCGTCGACCCTTGAATCTGCACCGACTAGGCCGCTGCATCAACCTGTTCGTACCAGAGACCTTGCGACGCTCCTCCGCCGCTATGTGGCCCTGGTAAGTACTCCCTTTCTCAACTATTAAATGTGCATTAGGGTTCCAAGGTTCTTCGGTGTTCATCAGCGTTCATCGATGCTCATCTGCTTTCCCTTAGTATCTCATTGAATCTAGCTAGGCCTGACAGCTTCTTCTCGTGGCCGAAGCCGTAGTTTTAATCTGTCCTGCCATAACATCTCGTTGTTCCTGGATAGATCCCATCTGGACTGTTAATGTTCTACCGTCGCCATTTTTAGGGCTCAGAAAATTTTCTTTACTAGGCCGCGGTAGATCCAAAATTATAATACCATCTTGCGAAACATGTTTCTTCAATACTTAGTAAATTTTAGATGTGCTTCTTCCACTTGTAGGCGGTTTACCTTTAGAAAATGATAATCCGCCAGGTACCATTAGCCCCCACGTAAACCTCCATCTTAACTTGAGCATCCAAATCCGGTTTATCATGCATATATGCTCCAATTAAATCCCCCGGTTTAAGACCGGTTTGTGCACATCGATCTTGAACTGTGAACCGGCTTTTGCACTTCCTTTACAGTTTGTCCTCCAAAATGGCCAAGCAATTTTCCTCTTGCAACTGCGTTCCTTCCCGGATCACAGAAACACAACTCAACGAATATGTTCTAACTTGCGCTTTGGCCAAGAAGGAGGTCATTCATTGGCGAGTCCCTCACCCTGAGTGCCCTCCTGAACCTCAAGATGGAGAAGTGGTTGTGTTTATGCAGCATCTAGACCGGGGATTTAGCCCTCCCGGATCAAAGTTTTTCTGGTATGTACTTGCCAACTTCCAACTCCATCCTCAAGACATTGGACCGAACTCTGTGTCCAACATCTACAATTTCCAAGTGTTCTGTGAAGTTTACCTTCAAGAAGAACCAATTGTTGAGCTCTTCAAGGACTTCTTCCACTTAAACAGCCGAACTGAATTCTCTAACGGCCCCAATACTGAACTTGGCGGAGTATCGATTCAGAAAAGGAAAGAAGTTGATTTTCCTCATGCCAAACATCACAGCCACCCCAAAGATTGGAATCAAACATGGTTCTACTGTCAGAACACCGCTCCCGCTGATGAAAACCCTCTGCCGGGTTACCGTGGTCACCGGCTCGGCAATGGACATCCACTACCTCAGCGGCTCACTGCTAAAGAACGACAAGCATATGCGCCTCAACTTGCTAAGCTCCGACCTCTTCTAGCAAACGGCTTAACAGGCATTGAGCTCGTCCGTTGCTGGGTATCATGGGGTATCCTGCCCTTAAGCCGCCGCACCAGGTTGATGCATGAGTATACCGGGGACGTCAAGGACCCTCAACGGCACCATGAAATACAGATGATAATGAAGTCACTGAGTCTGTCAAGAAGATGCTGGATGAACCGATCGCTGAATGCAGCAAGACTGGGATGCGTCCCTTTTATGCCTCCAACAAATCGCCAGCGGTAAGAATTTTGTCCTTCTTCTTTTTAATCCGTCTCTGCTTTAACATTTTTTCTGATAACCATTGTTTATTCTTACAGGCCAAAGATCCTTTTTGGAAAAGGAAAACCCAAGACAAACCGGCAAAAGTTCAAGACAAACCGACGAGGGGTCCTCGTGACAAGAGCAAGGCCACAAAGCGGCCAGCCAAGAAGAAAACCACCGAGTCCTCTGATCCACCCGAAGATGTTGATGATTAGGAACAAGAGGTAGAACTTGACTCCCTTGGTTCATTTTTCGTATATCTTATTGACAATGACCATTACCAGGATGATGCGGAAGCTAGCCGTGCTGACCATGTAGAGCAAATCTCCCTTTCCTCCACTTCCGATCTTGTGCCAGTAAGAAAAATCCGTCGCGCAGTCCGGAAAGTGAAGCATTCACATCCTTTCACTCATTTGGATCCACAGCATCCCGAAGCTCGTCGAACAACTCGGAATAGTGGCCAGCAAGTCACTTCCTCCGGTTTACCAGACACTCCAATCCGGAAGTGCCGTGTAGAGGTCTCTTGTAATTCTAACAAGTCTTATCCCTTGGCGGGTTACTTCCGATACCCTCTTAATCCGTCTGAATCAAATTAACAGGTAACTTCCAATTCATCCTCTGGTGATTCATCAACCACGCAAATGCCTCCCCTCAAGACCGTCCCTAGGTAAGTACAATAATCTTAGCTTTGCCTTCTTGCGTCGGTTTACCATATTAACCTCTATGTGCCATTTTGTAGCGCCAAAGCCCGACTTGGCAAGAAAGCAAAGACCAATGTCCCCAATAATGAGATTGAACTGGAGAGAACCCCCGAAGGTGCTGGTGGAGATGTTGATATTGCTACGGATGATCATGTGCCACAAGATCAAGCCACTGATGTTGATCCGCCTGAAATTAACCCGACGAGCCCTCATATCGATCCACCAAGCCTGCAAGCCAATCCTCCAAGTCCGACTGTTGATCCGCTGAGCCCTGCCAAGGCTTCAGATAAACTGGCGAGCCCAAATGCAGCAACTGATGATGTTGTGATTACTGGGTTTGGCCATACTTCTCCTGGTAATCCTGTCGCTTTGTCAAAGCACAGTACCAAAGTGGAAACTGCTGCTGAAGAGAAGGGCAAGTGGAAAACTGATCTGTCAAGTTATGCTCATCTCCCCGCTCAAGAACTTCATTCTGGATACCTAAACCGCCTATACACAAGCCGTGACTATGAGGCCGGTTTGGTCAACTTGATGAAGGAGCATTATGAGGTAACTTCCAAACACTTTATAAATTTTCTTTGCACTGTATATCAACTGCATTATAGCCCTCAAGGGCCAGTTTATCTCTTCAAGATGAACCGAGACTTTTTAAATGAAAATACTTTCAACTGTGTAGCTCCCAAGGGCCGGTTTACCTTTGTAAGATGAACCGGGTCTTTATGTTCCAAACTTGTCCTTGTTGAATTCCTTCACCTTTGATTTTTCTGATCAATTATGCATTAGCCCCCAAGTGCCAAGATTAATATTTGTATTGAGCCTTGGGACTTTGAATGATAGTCAAAATAAAAAGCAATCCGCATTATCCCCCAAGTGCCAAGTGTATAACTTGTTATGTGCTTGGGACTTTGAGAAAAAAATCTTAACATCTTCATCATCTGTCTTTTGCAGGCTGACTTAGGCAAAAAAGATTCCCAGATCGCCGATCTTCAGGAGAACATCAAGTCCCAGCAAGCCGGTTATAGGATGGTAAACAGAGAAGGCTGCTCTTTTAAAGCGGGCTGAAGATGTCGAAGCAGCTCTTAAACCGGTGGCAGAGGAGCTAACTGGGCTAAAGCATCAAATCAATGCTATGACTTCAGCAATATTTGGTAAGTACTCTTTGTCAGCACCTTCCTTAAACATTTTTTGAAGTTGCCGGTTTAACAGAAAATTCTTAAACCGTTTGCAGGTAGTCGTGTTGCTCATTTGGGCTCGGATATGCGGATGAAGTTGAAAGCAGCCTACACGTTGATAGAACAATTGTACACTGGTGCTCAACGAGTCATCTGTGCGGCCTCCTTCAACAAAACGGCACCAACATTGATCAAAGATACATTGACCAAATTATCTATGACTCCGGCCCAGATGGAAGAGGTAAAGCGATCTGCTGCAAGGGCTGGCGCTTTAACAGCACTGACTCAGGCCAAAGCATGGATTGCTGATCTCGATCCGGAAGATATCGCAAAGGGCTATCCGGGTCAACAAGAAGACGGATCAGACTTTGATAATGAAGCCCTCAAAGCCTTGACAAAAGAGATGCGCCCACTGGCAAGCCAATTTGCTGAAGAGGTTAACTTGTGTGTCTATCGGTCCAGCTATGCCGCAGATAACAAACGGTTGACGCATTTGTGAAAGAAGCTCAGAATCTAATCCCTCCAATTCGTAAGCACAACTATGCCCCTGACATTGAACCCTCCAACCTTATAAGCAATGAAGATGTCTTTCAAGCCTTAACCAGGATTGATTAGACCACCCTTGACTTCCAGCCACTGGGTGAGGAGGAGGAGGTTGAACCGACACGAGATGATCCTTCAACTTCACGTCAGCCTGGTGCTGAAACATAATCCGCCAGTCGGTTTGATTTTCACATATAGCATTACGAGCAGCAAACAATTATTCTTTTGGGCATGAAAGCGCCTTGTAATAGGCTAGTTGAAATAATTTTGATCTTCTGCCATCCTGCACTGCTACCTGATATTGTAATCCGGTAAGCTTGTTGTTATGCTTGCTTTATTTGCCTTGGTTCTTCTTATAAAATCCTGCCCTCTGCATTTGAAAATCTTAAACATATCCTGGCGGTTTACCGCCGGACGGGTTATGATATCCAATACAGAACCAGCATTCTTATAACCAAGGTTATAAAGTAATGAAATATGAAATATATCATACCTGTGATATTAGATCACCTTTGTTGGCTTACCAACTTTATGTAGTAAGGGTGATAACCCAAACCTTGAGTGTTTGAAAAACGCCCACTGCATTGTGCTGGTGTGTAATAAGCCATGTCGGGTTATGATAAACACCGGATGATCATCCTGGCGACTTATAGTCAATGCCAGACTGGATTAGGATATGCTGGTTCATAATTGATTATGTGCTAACAGCTGATAACTGGAAGCCACGCCGGGTTGATGTAATGACATATAGTCTGGCCGGGTCAGTAAACACCGGTTTAACTTAGAACTTGATTAAAAAGAGATAAAACTTGCAAAATGCAAAAGCAAATAAAACTTGTAGTCGAGGCTTTTCGAGGGCTGCCAGGCCCAAATTCGAGGCTTTTTGTGGGCTGCCAGGCCGCTGAGTTAAACCATTTGACAAAGCCTTTTAAGATGGGCCTCCAACTAACCAATCGTCGTTTTAACTTTGACAAGTTCATGGTCTGTATAAGATTGACTTGTCAAACGTTCGGCGGGTCATGCCAGGATTACCTGGATAGGAGTGGCTTACTTGATGAAGGCAGGTTAACCCGGGGTTTTAGGTGAATACACCAGGCTTCCAAGCCGTGGGTCGATACCCAATTACAAGGGTCCTTTCAAACTCTTTGTTTCTTTGCACAAATAGCCCCCAAGTAATCTTTGTGAGCTGTGCTCAATGGGTGCCTCTATTTGAGTTGTGCTTTTAGCAACAATACTCTCTTTGGCCCCTTGGGTGTGAAGCTCCCAAGCTTTATTGTGGCATGATAGCCGATTTAATGGACAAATAGGACATCGCTTTGTAAGCAGAAGCCCCCTTGTAGCCAAGAAATATTGGAAAAGACGGAAGAGGCCCTGCTTGTAGCAAGGATGCCGGTTTATCATATTCATCATAATATATACATTGTCAAAATATGTACATAGTGAGAGCCTATGGCTCAGGTGTAGTAAGGCCGTCGAAGAGCAATATTCAACGGCCGACGGGTCTCCTCCTCTGATTTGCTTGAGTGTTTGTGCTCGCGAATGTCGATGAGGTAGTATGATCCATTGTGCAGATTCTTGCTGACCATAAAGGGCCCTTCCCAAGGTGGGGATAACTTGTGCATATCGGTCTGATCCTGGATGAGCCGGAGCACTAAATCGCCTTCTTGAAAGGTTCTTGTTCTAACTCGGCGGCTGTGATAACGCCGTGGGTCTTGCTGATAAACCGCCAAATGAGCCAACGCCATGTCTCATTTTTCATCTAACAGGTCCAGTGATTCTTGACGTGCTTGCTCATTGTCCGCTTCACCATAATTGGCAACCCGGGGCGAGTCATGACAAATGTCACTTGGGAGTACCGCCCCCCGTAAACCATGTAGATTGCAACCCGGTTTTGCGGTTCAAAGGGGCCCGGAATACTGTCGCCATCGGAATATCCCCCAACCCGGTCATCTTGCAATTGGTATAGTGACTCGGTTTCGCCAATGGATGATTTGCCATCTGAGTAGATGGCCGTTTCACCGTCGGACACCGGTTCAGATTCCGCACCATGCATGAACCCTATGAACGCACGCTTCATGGCAGGCTGAACCCGGGCAGGACTTGCATGCTGAGCCGTTTCGACGAGGTCGGTGGAGATGTCCGGCTCATGGCCCGGTTCGTCGATCTTGCCGATGAAAACGTGAATTCCGCCAAAGGGGACCAGGTACCCGTACTCGATTGAGCCGACCTCGGGGCCCCAGCCTGCGTCGTCGATGTAGAGCTTGCCGCGACGACTCTAGGTCATCCGGCCAACCGCGTACCCTTTGAGTCCTTCAAAGTTGCCCTTTAAGAACTCAAAACCATCGTGCGATAGCCCCACGGTGGGCGCCAACTGTCATGGAATTAACACGTCAGCTGTCCTAGCAGAAGGACTTAGTCGTGGAGCCATCGCAACGAGATTAGCTTAAAGGGGTTAAACCGAACAAGGGACATGAGAGTTTTATACTAGTTCGGCCCCTTACGATGAAGGTAAAAGCCTACGTCTAGTTGTGATGGAATTATTGGGGTTTCGATGACTAGGGAGCGAATACGCTTTGCCTGAGTCTCGAGTTGTTGTTTCTTGTCCCTGAACCGCCGTCAGGTCGTCCCTTTATATACACAGGTTGACGCCCGGCCGGTTTACAGAGTCCCGAGGCCGGCTCATACAAGTGTCTGGCTTGGTCTCTTCCTTTCCCTAACTTACAATACAAGTTACACAAGTATGGAGGTTTACAACTATGGGCCCTAATCCGCCTTTGGCCTCTGGGCCTCTAAGTTTTAATAGTAGAGCACCATCTTCTTTGTCTTCATGGGCTTCAATATAGATGAGCGTGAACCGGCCCCTCCTGGGCGGTTTACTACTAACATTCTTTCTTATGTAATGTGATTACCTTCCATGAGATTAGCATATGATCTTTTTCATTACTTTATTTATTTGATTGAAACATAAAAGTAAAGAAGCAAAAACTCAAACTAGTATTTATTATATAACTCTCACTCGATTACATAGATAGATATATCAAGAAACTAACACTCGAAAATAGATCATACTAAAATTTTATTCTACTAAATCACGAAATTACTAAGGATCAAACTAAGATAGGTAAAGATAATACAAGGGATGGTGATACGATACCGGGGCACCTCCCCCAAGCTTGGCACAAGCCAAGGGGAGTGCCCATACCCGTGTACTTAAGTCTCCTTATTTGGTGATGGCGGTGGTGATGAGGTAATAGGCTTGTCCTCTGGTTTCCATGGCATAGGTTCACCATCATAAAAGGATGCATGAGTCTCAGGAGTCCTGAAACTTGCAGATAAATCCATAACTTGGAACCTTGCCTCATACTCAAAATTTTGATTTTGAAGATCATAAATTTGGCCTTGCAGATAATTGATTTGTTCATTGAAGTTGAAGACAATGTCCTTCATAGACTGGCCATCCAACTAGTGGTCACGGGTGAATTCCGTGATCATGGAGTGGTTGGCATTAAGTCCAAGCTCCACCATCCCTGGCACTTGAAGATCTCCTGCTCAACCGCCTCAAGCCTGGCCTCCATACTTCCCATCTTCTTAGGCCCTCGAACATCCTGGATGTGGAGCACCCCCTCATGCATCTCAATGGCTTGAGGGTGCTTCATCACCTTCGGTAAGTAGGGGTTGATGACCTTCTAATAAAACGTGTCCTTGGAGGAGCTTGGTGAATCCATGGCGATCTAGATCTGACAGAAAAACAACAAGAACATAGGATATTTCCGCGATGCGGTGATCAAAACATCCCGGAGTATATATAAACAATTTTTATCTTGCAAAACACGTAACCCAGAGGAAAAGGAGCCGGGAAGGTTCCCGAGGGCCCCACTACCCACCAGGGCATGCCCTAGTGCCTAGTGGGCACTTGGGTTGCCTTCTCAGGTGTTTCTTATTTTTTTTCTAATATTCCAAAACTAACAGAAAATATTTTTACAGAATTTATTTAGTCGGTTTACTTATCGTATCACGTGCCTATCCCTTTTCAAGGTTTTGGAGTGTTCTGGAAGGTCTCCTTTATGTATTCCTCGGGTGTCATGGTTTGACTAATCTTAGTTTCAACATCAATAAGTGTACATGAAATATAGTGCTTAATTCTTTGTCCATTGACCACCTTCGGATTAGTGCCTTCGGCACTATTGATCTTAATAGCTCCAGCGCGATAAACTTCATCAATAATATATGGTCCTTCCCACTTGGGGACGAGTTTTCCTGTAAAAAATCTAAAACGAGAATTGTACAATAGAACATACTCACCCACTTTGAATTCCCGCTTTTGGATTCTTTTGTCATGCCATCTTTTAAATTTTTCTTTAAACAATTTGGCATTGTCATAGGCTTGGGTTCTCCATTCATCCAATGAGCTAATATCAAATAACCTCTTTTCAGCGGCAAGTTTGAAGTCATAATTGAGTTCTTTAATTGCCCGATATGCTTTATGATCAAACTCAAGAGGCAAATGACAAGCTTTTTCATAAACCATTTTATATGGGGACATACCCATAGGATTTTTATAAGTTGTTCTATAAGCCCAAAGTGCACCATCAAGTTTCTTAGACCAATATTAACTTTATTTCTCTATTGCTCAACTCAACTTGACCACTAGATTGAGGGCGACAAGGGGATGCAATTTTATGGTTGACATCATATTTAGAAAGCAATTTACAAAAAGCACCATGAATAAAATGTGAACCACCATTAGTCATTAAATATCTAGGGACACCAAACCTCAGCAAAATAATTTCTTTAAGCATTTTAATGGAGGTGTTATGATCAACACTACTAGTTGGAATAGTTTCTACCCAATTAGTGACATAATCAACAACAACCAAAATATGTGTATACCCATTAGAGGAAGGAAAAGGTCCCATATAATCAAACCCCCAAACGTCAAATGGTTCAATAACAAGCAAATAATTCATAGGCATTTCCTGATGTCTACCAATTACCAATTCTTTGACATTCATCACAAGATAAAACAAACTTACGAGCATCCTTGAAAAGAATAGGCCAATAAAAACCAGATTGTAATACCTTGTGTGCAGTTCTATCTCCCGCATGGTGTCCTCCATAGGCTTCAGAGTGACATTTCTGTAGGATTTGTTCCTGTTCATGCTCAGGTATACAACCTCTAATAATACCATCTAGTCCTTCTTTATAAAGATGAGGGTCATCCCAAAAGTAATATCTTAAATCAAAGAAGAATTTTTTTTGTTGGTATGTGAAACTAGGTGGTATGAATTTAGCAACAATATAATTAGCATAGTCTGCATACCAAGGAGTGTTCCGAGAAGCATTTATAACAGCTTGGTGTTCATCGGGGTAGCTCTCATCAATAGGTAGTGGGTCGTCAAGGATATTTTCTAACCTAGACAAGTAATCAACTACGGGAACAGCTCCCTTCCTATCAGTGATATGCATGTCAAATTCTTGTAGCAAAAGAAGCCGCCTAATGTCTACGTTTAGCATCTTTCTTTTCCATAAGGTATTTAATATCAACATGATCGGTGTGAACAATTACTTTAGAATCGACTATGTAAGATCTGAATTTATCACAAGCAAACACAACTGCTAAAAATTCTTTCTCAATAGTAGCATAATTTCTTTGAGCATTGTCTAGTCTTGCTAGCATAATGGATAACATTTAATTTATTATCAACTATTTGTCCTAAAACAGCACCAACAGCATAATCACTAGCATCGCACATAATTTTGAAAGGCAGGTTCCAGTCAGGTGGCTGAATAATAGGTGCAGAAGTTAGGGCTTTCTTAAGTGTTTCAAAGGCTTCTACACAATCATCATAAAAAAACAAATGGATTATCCTTTTGCAAGAGATTAGTAAGAGGCCTAGAAGTTTTAGAGAAGTCTTTAATCGATATCCTATAGAAACCAGCATGACCAAGGAAACTTCTTATACCTTTAATATCTTTAGGACATGGCATTTTCTCAATTGCATCAACTTTAGCTTTATCCACCTCAATACCTTGTTCAGAAATTTTGTGCCCCAAGACAATACCTTCATTCACCATAAAGTGGCATTTCTCCCAATTCAAGACAAGATTAGTTTGTTCACATCTCTGCAAAACTCGATCAAGCTTTCTTAAGCAATCATCAAAAGAATTTCCGTAAACGGAAAAATCATCCATGAAAACATCAACAATCTTTTCACAAAAGTGAGATAATATAGCAGTCATGCATCTTTGAAAGGTAGCAGGTGCATTGCATAAACCTAAAGGCATACGTCTATAAGCATAAGTTCCAAAAGGGCAAGTAAAAGTGGTTTTCTCTTAATCAGGTTGCGATACAAGTATTTGAGAGAAACCAGAATATCCATCAAGGAAACAAAAATGTGTGTGCTTTGACAATCTTTCTAACATTTGATCGATAAAAGGCAAAGGGTGATGATCTTTCCTAGTTGCTTCATTTTTATCATTAGGAACAACAGCAATACCTCCTTTCTTAGGGGCGTAATGAATAGGACTTACCCATCTACTATCAGCTATAGGATAAATTATACTTGCTTTCAGAGGCTTTAGTATTTCAGTTCTTACCACTTCTTTCATTTTAGGATTTAATCCTCGTTGATGATCAACAACTGGTTTAGCATCGGGTTTCATATTAATTTTATACTGACATAGAGTGGGACTAATGCCCTTAAGATCATCGAGAGTATATCCAATAGCAACATGGTGCTTCCTCAGAGTTTTTAATAATCTCTTTTCTTCATGCTCTATAAGGTTAGCACTAATAATAACAGGATATATCTTCTTCCCATCAAGATAAGCATATTCAAAGTATTAGACAATTGTTTTAAATCAAACACAGGATCACCTTTAGGTGGAGGAGGGCCTCCTAGAGTTTCAATAGGCAAATTATGTTTAAGAATAGGTTGTTGATCAAAGAACATTTTATCTATTTCATTTCTTTCATGCAAGTGCATATCATTTTCATGGTCTAGAAAATATTGTTCTAGCAGATCAGTAGGAGGTATGGCAATAGAAGCAAGACCAATTATTTCATCCTTACTAGGCAATTCTTTATCATGAGCTTGTCTACGGAACTTAGAGAAATTAAACTCATGAGATACATCACCACAATTAACACTCACAATTTCTTTATTGCAACCTATATTAGCATTAACAGTGTTCAAGAAAGGTCTACCAAAAATTATGGGACAAAAATAATCTTGTGGAGAACCAAGAACTAGAAAATCAGTAGGGTATTTTATTTTTCCACACAAGACTTCAACATCTCTAACAATACTAAGTGGTGTGATAGTATCTCTATTAGCAAGCTTAATAGTAACATCAATATCTTCTATTTTAGCAGGAGCAATGTCATTCATAATTTCTTGATATAAAGTAAAAGGGATAGCACTAACACTAGCACCCAAATCACATAAGTCATGAAAACAATGATCTCCTTTTTAAACTAAAACAACAGGCATGCCAACAACGGGCTTATTCTTATCTTTAGCATGAGGTTTGGAAATTCTAGTAGCTTCATCACAGAAATAAATAACATGCCCATCAATATTATCGACCAAGAGGTCTTTAACCATAGCAATACTAGGTTCTAATTTAATTTTTTTCAGAAGGTCTAGGTGCTCTAATATTACTTCTGTTAACCACAGTTGAAAATTTAGCATGTTCCTTTATCCTAACATGGAAAGGTGGTTTTTCAATATAAGCTGTAGGCACAACTGGATCAACATTGTAAATGATAGTTTCATCTTTAACTATAACTGGCTCCTCAATCCTTTCTTTAATAGGTGGATGATATTTAAATCATTTCTCCTTAGGGAGATCAACATGAGTAGCAAATGATTCACAAAAAGATGCTACTATCTCAGAGTCGTGTCCATATTTACTGCCAAACTTGTGAAAAGCATTGGTATCCACGAAAGATATAACACAATCGAACTTAAGTGTTATACCTGACTCATTACGTTTGTCGAGTTTGCAATCTTCAGAGTTGTGTTTAATTATTTCCAGAATTTTCCATCTGAATTCAATAGTTTTCTTCATAAAAGAGCGAGTCGAAGAAGAATCGAGCACAGTTTGATCATTATGAGAAAGCCGAGCATAAAATTTTGTAAGATAATTTCTCTTTAG
The DNA here is from genome assembly GCF_018294505.1 of Triticum aestivum. Lineage (NCBI taxonomy): Eukaryota > Viridiplantae > Streptophyta > Magnoliopsida > Poales > Poaceae > Triticum > Triticum aestivum. The sequence continues at coordinate 396,177,483 of NC_057801.1, read as the reverse complement.
AGCTCATGATTGGGGCATGTATACATCATATATTTAAGCCTCCCCAAGCCTGAGTGATGCTTTCTCCTTCACGAGGCAAAAAATTATATATATAATTCCAATCACGATGAACTAGATGCATAGGATAAAACCTTTGATGAAATTCCAATTTCAATCGTTTCTAGTCCCAAGCTCCAATATCATCGCATAGACTATACCATGTCATTGCCTTTCTCCCCAAAGATAAAAGGAAAACTGATACCCACAAGTATATGGGATCGCAATAGTTTTCGAGGGTAGAGTATTCAACCCAAATTTATAGATTCAACACAAGGGGGGCCAAAGAATATTTGAAGGTATTAGCAGCTGCGTTGTCAATTCAACCACACCTAGATATTAATTATCTGCAGCAAAGTGATTAGTAGCATAGTAATATGATAGTTTTGATGATAGTAGCAGCAACAACAGTAACGGCAACAGTGATAGCAGTGATATTGTAGCAGTAGCAATAGTAGTAACTTAGCAAGAACAATATAAAATAAATTCATAGGCATTGGATCGGTGACTCGTTGGATGATATTTATCATGAGACAGTCATAACCTAGGGCGATACGGCACTAGCTCTAGTTCATAAATATAATGTAGGCATGTATTCCGCAAATAGTCATACGTGCTTATGGAAAGAACTTGCATGCCATCTTTTGTCCTACCCTCCCATGGCAGCGGGGTCCTACTGGAAACTAAGGGATATTAAGGCCTCCTTTTAATAGAGAACCGGAACAAAGCATTAGCACATGGTGAGTACATGAACTCCTCAAACTCCGGTCATCACCGGGAGTGGTCCCGACTGTTGTCACTCCGGGGTTGCCGGATCATAACACGTAGTAGGTGACTATAACTTGAAAGATCAAATCTAGAACATGGATATAATGGTGATAACATAAATGGTTCAGATTTGAAATCATGGCACCCAGGCCCAACGTGACAAGCATTAAGCATGGCAAAGTCGTAGCAACATCAATCTCAGAACATAGTGGATACAAGGGATCAGGCCCTAACAAAACTAACTCGATTACATGATGAATCTCATCCAACTCCTCACCGACCAGTGAGCCTACGAAGGAATTACTCACTCCCGGTGGGGAGCATCATGGAATTGGCGATGGAGATGTGTTGGTGATGACGAAGATCGAATATCCCCCTCTTAGGAGCCCCAAACGGACTCCAGATCTGGCCTCCCGATGAAGAATAGTAGACAGCGTCGGATTTGTCTCGTGAAACACAATATCTTTCTCTGTGATTTTTTCTGGAATAATGTGATTTTATAGCATCGGTTTCAGGGTCAGCGGGGCCACCAGGTGGGCAGCACCCACCTAGGTGCGCCTGGGGGGCAGGCGTGCCCTGGTGGGTTGTGCCCACCCAGGTGCCCCCTCAGGTATCTCTTGGCTCCAGAAATTCTCTTTATTGATTAAAAAATCCTTGCAAAGTTTTGTTCCATTCTGAGAACTTTTATTTCTGCACAAAAAGAACACCATGGTAGTTCTGCTGAAAACAACGTCAGTCTGGGTTAGTTTCATTCAAATCATGCAAATTAGAGTCCAAAACAAGAGGAAACGTGTTAGGAAAAGTAGATACATTGGAGACGTATCAACTCCCCCAAGCTTAAACCTTTGCTTGTCCTCAAGCAATTCAGTTGTAAACTGAAAGTGAAAAAGAAAAACTTTTACGAACTCTTTTGCTCTTGTTTCATAAATAAGCTTAAACAGCAACACGTTGTCAAAACAACCATGATACAATATGACAATAGTGGCATCTCGCTAGGCCTTTCTGAGACTGCAAAACATAAATGTAGAGCAGCCCCAAAGTTCAAGCAGCGACTAAACACTGTAATTCATGGTAGAAAAGATCTAGTCATGATGCACCCAACATTAGCTACACACAATGCATTAGCATGACAATAGTGCTCTCAGGTTCTAGCGATTATTTGAGAAGGTGATGACACAACATAAAATTAAATAGATATTACCTTCGCAGAGGGAAGCAGTGATTTGCAGAGGTGCCAGAGCTCAAGTTTTTAAAATAGAGGTAAATGATATTTTGAGACATGCACCCTTCTCATTTACTTCACGACCATCAGTTATCAATATCTTCCATGCTAAAAACGCTAGTGGCGGTTCCCAAGCGGAAATGTAAAGGTTATGACTCCATTGGGAGTTTTTGTTTGATTATTTGTAAGCTATTTTCTTTTTGTAGTTTGGGACTGGGCATCCCTATTACCTCCCTTTTCTCGTGTGATGGCAAGTGAATAAACACTCGATCTGAGAATAACTCGCTTAGCATGGAAGATACCGACCACCTCTTGTCATTCCATGAACGATCCAGGCACACAAAAAGGATATTTATTTGAAGTTTTTAGAGATGACACATGCAAATTTACTTGGGACGGCAGGGTAAAACCGCATATAGGTAGGTATGGTGGACTCATCTGGAATAACTTGGGTTTCAGGTTTTTGATGTACAAGTAGAGTTCCCACTTAGTACAGGTGAAGGCTAGCAAAAAGGTTTAGAAGCGGCCAGCTAGAGAGCAACGACGGTCATGAATATGCATTATGCATAAGTAACATTGAATACTAGCATGAGTAGGATATGAACACCATGAACATAAATATCATAGAGGCTATGTTGGTTTTTATTTGACTACATGCATGAACACGTGCCAAGTCAAGTCACTCAAACATTCAGAGGAGGATACCATATCATCATACTACATCACAATCATTTTAACGCAATGTTGATATCTAAGATGAATTATTATTCACTCCTACCTATATACATGGCATGAGAAACTATAATCTCTAATTGTCATTGCAAACATGTTTGATCATAATAGGCTGAATCATGGATACTAGGTTAAACATATTTAATAAATCAGAACAAGTCGAGTTCATACCTGTTTCTCTCTGCCACGGCCAGTTCATCTAATATCGTCATTATTTCCTTTCACTTGCACGGCCGAACAATTTGAAATAATAATAGTGCAAGAGTGCCATGGACTAAGCTGGAATCTGCAAACATTTTATTCAAGAGGATAAGACAAGGTAATATGGGCTCTTTGCTAGATCAACAATGAAAATGAGAGCCACTCAACATTTTCATCGTGGTCTTCTCCTCGGTATGACTCAATAAAAGAAAAATAAATTCAGAGAAACACACTGAAATATTTTTGGAGTTTTTGGTTTTTCAAAAGCAAGAAAATGAAAAAGGGAAAAGCAAAAACGAGAAAAACTGTTTACACGGGAAAGCTCCCAACAAGTAAAAGAAGAACAAGGAAATCTTTTTGGGTTTTCTTTCAAGTACTACAACAATTTAAACTAGGAAGAAAAATCAAAAAGAAGCAAGAAACATATTTTTGGAGTTTCTCAAAGTTTTTCAAACACACAAGAAGAAAGCGAGAAAATAAATTAAACATGGATGATACAATGAAAAAGTGTGGACACCCAAAACTGGAATGAAATGTGTGAACATGAATGTAATGTCGGTGGAAATACGTACTCTCCCAAGCTTAGGCTTTTGGCCTAACTTGGTAATCGGTCAGTAGCCTATGTAATGGACGGAGTGGTAGCTCACGGAGGCTCTCGGTGCAGATGCCTCAGCCTGCTGTGCAGCCACAACTACTGTGTTATGAGCTCGGGCCTCGCTCTCAAGAACATAATATCTTCCCCTGTTATGAAAATCAAAGAGAGCAGGAGCAGGCAAATATGTGTCTACCACGGAGTTCTTGTTAACATCAAATTATAAGCGAAATTTTGGGGCTCACCCGCCAGAATCTTGTGACGTTTCATAGCATCAAAGTCTAAGTACTGCGTGGGTAAGATAGGATCATAGGGCAAAGGTGAAACAGCCAGCCCTCCGGCCAAGCATGTAGCATAAATTCCACCATAAAATATCCACTACTAGCGTTGTGCTGTAACCTACGTGCAACAATCGCTCCAAGATTATAACTTTTATCACCATAGAGAGCGGTGTGAATGAGTCTCAGATCAGGAACACCAAGTGTACTACAATCTTGTTTGCCTACAATGCATTTTCCATTAAATAATGCGAGGTACTGAATTGCAGGAAAATGTATGCTCTTTATTCTACCTTGCGTCACTCCCCTAGTTTCACCAAAGCAAAGACTAGTCAAGAATATTTCAAACTCAGACCTAGGTTGCTCATCGAGCGAACCCCTGAATGGGATTTTGCAGAGGTGAGCAAACCTCTCTAGAGAAATGTTAAATGGATTTTCATACAGTTTAAAAGACACCCTAGACTCACAAGGAAAGAATTTAAATTCCTTGACAAATGATTCGGTGAGAATGAGGTGTTGGTTACACTTATCTGAGATGTAGGGGGCGAGGTCGGCATTGTGAATATATTGCTCAAATTCCTCCTTAATACCCACACTCACCATATAATCGTTGAACGGTCATAAGAATGTTTTGTGGTGGCACTTCGAATGGAACTTTCACTTGGTTCAACATAGGACCGACGAACGGAGCTGCTGCTAGAAGATGCCTCCGAGGACCTCCTCCCTGAAGAACTCCTTCCAAAAAGGTTCATCATGTCCATGCACAATTTCTAGAAATTTTTTGTCACAAAAATTTATAACGAAACTTCACAAAAATGATAGTAACTACTCATAGGGATGTATAGAGGCCATAGCAAGCATTCAAACTACTTAGAACTCTAAGAATTCCACATGCAAGCTCATCTACAACAGCACCAAGAGTAGCTAATTATTCTAAATATAAAGCACTAAAACAAAAACTAATTGGACACGTGGAGGAGTCACATAACAAGCAACAAATCCCCAAAACAGTTTTGGAAATGGAGCTTCGAGCAAAGAGATTGAAATCCGCGGTTTCGGGAGCAAGAACACGAGAGAGAGTGTGGTAGTGATTTTTTCTAGGTGAATGGAGTGATGTGGGAAGAAGAAGTAAATGAGGGGGCCCACGTGGGGACCACAACCCACCAGGGCACGCCTGTGGGTCCTCGCGTGCCCAGGTGGGTTGTGCCCACCTGGTGCACCTCCCTCTGATATTATTTGCACCATAAATTTAGAAATATTCAGAAAAAATAGTATCAAATTTTCAGAGCATTCTGAGAACTTCTATTTTTGGGTCATTTTTTATTGCACGAAAAACTCAAAAAAAGACAAAGCATGGCATTTTATTTTATTTAACTAAGAAAAACGGAAAACAAAAGGTAGGGACAGGAGGTAGTGCTCACTAAATTTATCAACTTCATACCTCTCAAAAATGATCCATTAATAAGGTTGATCAAGTCTTATTAACAACCACTTTTGATTATCATGAAACCCAAGAACTTTCGTAAATCACTAAGTTGCCTCAATGGGGATATGAATGTCCCCCATAATAAGCATTTCATATTTCTTTTTAACAATAGGTAGAGGTAGTTGAAAACTTCCAATAGTGATTGTCGGAGATTTTTAAATAACCTTAATACCATTCACTTGGAATTGTTTCTTCGGAAAGTGCATCGTATGCTCATTACCATTGATATGAAAAGTGACCTTTCTTTTATTGCAATCAATAACAGCCCTTGCAGTATTCAAGAAGGGTCTACCAAGGATAATTGACATGTTATCATCCTCGGGCATCTCAAGTATAACAAAGTCAGTCAAAATAGTAACATTAGCAACAACAACGGGCACATCCTCACAAATACTGGTAGGTATGGCAGTTGATTTGTCAGCCATTTGCAAAGATATTTCAGTAAGTGTGAGTTTAATCAAATCAAGTTTTTTTATATAAAGAGACACGCATAACACTAACACCAGCTCCCAAATCACATAAGGCAGTTTTCACATAGTTTCTTTTAATGGAGCAAGGTATAGGTTGTATTCCCGGATCTCCAAGTTTTTTAGGTACTCTATCTTTAAAAGTGTAATTAGCTAGCATAGTGGAGATTTCAGCTTCCGGTATTTTTCTCTTATTAGTGATGATGTCTTTCATATACTTTGCATAAGGAGGCATTTTTAAGATATCAGTTAAGCGAGTTCGCAAAAAGACTGGCCTTAGAATTTGAGCAAAGCGTTCAAATTCTTCATCATCTTTCTTTTTAGTTGACTTAGGTGGAAAGGGCATAGGCTTTTGAACCCATGGTTCTCTTTCCTTTCCATGTTTTCTAGCAACAAAGTCTCTTTTATCATACCTTTTATTCTTAGGTTGCGGGTTATCAAGATCAACAGTTGGTTCTATCTCAACATCATTATCTGGTTCTTTATCATTTGTTTGAGTGTCTTCATGAACCTCGTCATTATCTTTTTGATTATCAAAATGTGAGTGTTCACTACCAGATTGAGTTTCAGCATCAGAGATAGAAACTTCATTATCATTATCAGGAGGTTTTTCTATTTCAGGTTCACTAGAGGCAGGCAAAGTCCTATCATTTTTCTTTTTCTTATTCTTTTTAGAAGGACTAGGTGTAGTGGTGTTGTTTGTGAATCATGTTCAATTCTCTTTGGGTGTCCCTCAGGACAACATGGTTTCTGAGTCATTTTACCTCCTCTAGTTGCTACTCTAACAGCAAAGTCACTTATATTATTGTTCATTCCATCAAGTAGCTCTCTTTGACATTTAGAAACTTGTTCCAATTGAGTTTGAACCATAGAGGCATGCTTTCGTACACCTCTAACATCATGTGAGATTATAAATAACAAGTCACTTAAGAGAGAAATCATATCAGAGTTGTATTTCAATTGTTTAATAACATTTGCATTGAAGTTATCTTTCTTTCTAATGTAATTATCAAACTCATAAAGGCATTGACTAGGATGTTTATTCTGAGGATCATCACTATCATTGAATTTCATTAAATATTTTACCTCTACCACCTTAGGTGGTGGTGGTGCTTCAAGCCCATGTATTTCTTCAATAGGTGGTAAATTTTCAACATCCTCGGCTTTAATACCTTTTTCCTTCATAGATTTCTTTGCCTCTTGCATATCTTCAGCACTGAGATATAAGATACCCCTCTTCTTCAGAGTATGTTTCAGGAGGAGTCCAATCATCATAAATTTTCAATATGTTTTTCAATAATTCTTCAGCTTGCCCAATAGTTCGTTACCTGAAAACACAACAAGCACAACTATCTAGGAAGTCCCTAGAAGCATCAATTAGTCCATTATAGAAGATATCAAATATTTCATTTTTCTTAAGAGGATGATTAGGCAAAGCATTAAGCAATTGGAGAAGCCTCCCCAAGCTTGTGGGAGACTCTCTTCTTCAATTTGCACAAAGTTAAATATTTCCTACAAGGCAGCTTGTTTTTTATGAGCAGCAAAATATTTTTCAGAAAAGTAATAAATCATATCCCGGGGACTATGCACACAACCAGGAGCAAGAGTATTGTACCAAGCTTTAGCATCACCCTTTAATGAGAACGGAAATAAATTGAGAATATAGTAATAGTGAATCTTCTCATCATGAGCAAAAAGGGTGGCTATGTCATTCAACTTAGTAAGATGTGCTACAACAGTTTTAGTTTCATAACCATGGAAAGGATCAGATTCAACCAAAGTGATTAACTCTGGGTCGACAGAGAATTCATAATCCTTATCATCAATAAAAATAGGTGAAGTAGCAAACTCAGGATCACATTTCATTTTAGCATTCAGAGATCTTTCTTTATACTTGCATAATAATTTCTCTAGATCATCTCTATCCTTACAAGCAAGAATATCTCTAGTTCCCTCCTCACTCATAGTATAACCTTCAGGTACCTTTGGCAATTCATATCTAGGAGGACTAGTTCTAGTAGGTGTTTCAAGATTTTCAGTTTCAAGTTCATCATCAGATTCAACAATATCATGTTGTGTTACTCTAGTAATTTGTTCATCAAGAAATTCACCTAGTGGCATGATACGTCTACAACGTATCTATAATTTCTGAAGCATGCATGCTATTTTATTATCTGTTTTGAATGATTAAGGGCTTTATTATTCACTTTTATATTAATTTTGGGACTAACCTATTAACCGGAGGCCCAGCCCATATTGCTGTTTTATTGCCTGTTTCAGTATTTCGAAGAAAAGAAATATCAAAAGGAGTCCAAACGGAATGAAACCTTCGGCAGAGTGATTTTTTGGAAGAATATGATCCTGGAGACTTGGAGTCCACATCAGAAGATCCTCGAGGAGGCCACGTGTCAGGACCCCGACTCGATGTCACATCGATCTAGCCGGTAACACCTCATATCACTTTGCGGCCTCACGCACGGTATTCCCACGGGTGTCGCCTTACCTTTGCCCGGGGCCGTTTGCGCCTTTTGGCTCACGTATATGATAGTGTCGCTAGCATCCATATGATAAGGAGCCCGGGCTGACATGACTAGTCGTAAACCCAAAGTGGCACAGACTTACAGGGACAGGCATCCATGACCCAGCTCCGAACGTGTCGGTCATCAGCAAATGGGTCCGGGCTGTAGCACTGGGCTAGCAGGACTCCGGTAAACCGGGCTGTAGCAGGCTAACAGGACTCCGGTACTCAAAGCGTGACATTTCCCCGAAGGGACAGACACAGGAACGAAGAAGGACACATGCCGGCCAGCCTGAGTGTTCCAGAGCAGTAGCAAGCTACCATGGCTCAGCGGTAACACTAGGAGACATTTCCCGGTAAGAGAGGCTACTAAAGATAAACAACTAGATAGTCAGATCCCACACATACCAAGCATTTCAATCATACACACAATATGCTCGATATGTGCAAATACAACGAAGCATCACAACATGACTCTACGACACAAGTACTTTATTTAAGGCTCAGGGAGCCATACATAACATACACAAAGGTACGGGTCTCACGACCCAACATACAAGTCATACAGTCATACAAACCAGCAGCGGAAGTACATTGTCTGAGTACAGACAACTAGTAAAATAAAAGAGGCTTGGAAAGCCTAGCTATACTACGTGGTCCATCACAAGCTCAGGGTCACCACCTGGGTCTTTAGCCTACTCGTTGATGTCAACGTCTACATAGAACCCATCAGAAGGGGTTGCAGCGTCTTCTGTAAAAATGTAGATTATAGCAACATGAGTACAAAGGTACTCAGCAAGACTTACATCAGATCCTACATACATGCATAGTATCAAGAAGGGTTGGTGGAGTTATTGCAGCAAGCCAGCTTTGACTCTTGGCTAGGCTATCCTACGATACTCCAACTTGAAATGGTTTTGCGCACACGAGTCCACTACTCACCACTTCAATACACTACCGAGGATCCACCTCCGTCTTCCTACGGAAGAGCCATCCTCGGCACTCACACTTATCTTGAGGCTTTTAGTAGTTTCCATTTACTTGTCTATGAACTGTATAGGCAACCAAGTAGTCCTTTACCGCGGACGCGGCTATTCGAATAGATCATGTTAACCCTGCAGGGGTGTACTCCTTCATACACGCTCTCACCACTTACCGTCGTTTACACGACATGTACTCGGCAACCTTCAAGCGGAAGCCCAACGTGGGTGTCGGCCACGACCTACCTAGTCACCTAAGCCTCCAGTCCAGGTTTATCGCCTATTCAGGTTCCATCCGCAGGGAGTCCGGCCGAGGTTTCCCATACGGCCCCGAACGATGTGAACAGGGTTCCCGAGATACCTAACGGGTATTCGGTACACCGTGCCACGTACCTACCGCATCACAGCCCACCCCTACGGTCAGCGCTGTCCACGGCCTCCAGTAGGCTACAAACACCAGAAACTACTTGCAACTCCCGGACGGAGAACTAGGGTGAATAAGAAGCCGAGAGGGTCCATTGGTTTCGGGCCCAATGCATGGTAGTAGCTGATTCTTAAATCACACATACAGATCTCAGTGCTTAAGGTCGGCTTCAATGAAACAACCCACCATGTACTCCTACATGGCCTCTCATCGATACCTTTACCAAATCGTGTTCACCACACCACTCTCATTACCGACATAATCATTTCACTCTAGCCCATCACCCAGATGAACCAGACCTGACACGACTCTAAGCATAGCAGGCATAGCAAGGTAGGAACAACACATACATATGGCTCAAGCAACTCCTACACATGCTAGTGGGTTTCATCTAGTTACTGTGGCAATGACAGGTCATGCAGAGGAAATGGGTTCAACTACCGTAGCACACAGCAGTTTGAAGCGCGTTGTCTTAATGCAGTAAAAGAGAGCAGGGGCGAGAACATGGGATTGTATCGATATGATCAAATGGTTGGTTGCTTGCCTGATGGTTCGATGCACTGATACGGTTCTTCGTTAGGGTAATCACGGTACTCCTCGGGGGCAGAACCTGTCGCAAAGGACATCGATACACAAGCATCACCAAACAATGTGCAACAATATGATGCATGCATGAAACATGGCAATATGAGTGTGTTGGGCTAATGCAACTAAAACCAGAAGGGTTTGAACAAATTTGAATCAAAGATTCAAATTTCAAACTCAAACATGGCCTCTTTAAAGTGCTTTTCCTTGTTCTGCTTGAAACATCAATTTAACTTGTTTGGTCATGCATGAAAATAGTACAGATGGATAGATTGGATTTTTCTGATCATTTTTCATATATAATTTGTCCAATTTGGAGTTACAGAATAAAAGTTATGAATTTTTGAAGTTTAAATAATATTCTGGAATTTCCTGATTTAAATTAAATCCAGAAATTATAATTATTGCGCCAGCATGACGTCAGCATGACGTCAGTGGTCAACTGCGGCTGTTTGGGGTCAAACCTGACGTGTGGGGGCCACACGTCAGTGACAGGGGGGTTTAACAGGTTTAAATTAATCCTAATTAGGGATTAGTGGCGCTGGGGCCCACTGGTCAGTGTCAGGGGTTAACTAACAGTGGTTAGCACTAATCCTAATTAGCTACAGGGCTGGGCCCACCAGTCAGGGACTCAGGGGGTGTCCTGCCGTGGTCAAAGTGGGTCAAACCCACCGGCGACATGACGCCGGCGAGGCCCGAGACGGCGGCGCGACGCGGGATCGCGCTATAGGGCACGGGCGAGGCCGTGCTTAGGCTCGTTGGAAAGCTCTTGCTCCCGCGCGTCGAACGGTGGCCGTGGCTGGGCCTGGGGTGGCCGGAGTCGACGGCGGCGAGCTCGGCTGCGGCCGCCGGAGTTCGGGTGCGGTCGGGATCGGTGTTGCAGAGGGTTTGGGGAGGCGTTGGTGCGTGCTGCGTACTCCTAGTGAGGTGTGGAGCACGATAGTGTGCTCGGTTGGGTGCTACGGTGACCGTGGCCACGACGGCGACATCGCCGGCGGCGTGGAGCTCTCGGCCAAGGTGGGGCTACGGCCTAGAGGTCGGAAGAGACCAGGGGAGAAGGGGGAAACGATCCGGGGGCTCACCGCGGAGCTGCAGGGATGGTTAGCGGGCTCGGGGACGCGCTGGAGACGACGAATTCGACGGCGACGATGGTCGGAGCCCGAAGAGGGGAACGGCGACGTAGCGGCGATGCAGGGCTTCCGGGGACCCGTGGAGCGGTGGGGAGGAAGAGGGGGTCGTGGCGGAGCTTCTGAGCTAGTCGGGGGAGCGAGGGGTGGCCGGAGACGGCTGCTGTGGCGAACGGCGGCGACGGTGGTGTTCGGCCGTGTGAGAGAGAGAGCGAGGGAGAGGAGGGAAGAGCCGGGGGAGAGTGAGAGAGAGCAGGGGGGATCGGGACGGCCTGCGGGAGTCGTCCACGCGGCCAGGAGCTCGTCGGCAAGCAGGAGGTGGCCGCGCGGCTGTGCGCGTGCGAGCACGCAGCAGCTTCGGGGCGAGGGGAGGAAGACGACGGAGGGCTGCAGTGGTGGGCTGGGCCGCCTGCTGGCTGGGCCGGCCAGCTGGCTGGGCTGCACAGGGAGGAGCCCAGGTAAGCTTCTCCCTTTTAATTATTTTCTGTTTTCTAATTTCTGACATTTGTTTTGATTTAAATAAAATATTAAATCATTTTATTTCCTTATGCCAATTTTTGCAGGAGCTAGATATATTATTCCAGAGCTCCTTTATAAATGGCATAATATTTGGACATATATTAATATATATAATTAATATATTTCCAATGCAAATATTTATGCATTAATTCCAAATGCCCAAAATAAATACCTATGAGCTCTTAAAAATATTGGTTTGATTTTTATCTCTGTCCAATATTTTCAGAGAGCAACATGAGCATTTTCTTGGACCCTTTTGGAGAAATTTTTATTTGGGTCATTTTCAAAATGATTCTGAGGGTTTCACAGATCCCCATTTCAAGTTTCTGATGAAAGAGTAAACATGATGCAACACTCTAATGCATGGCTAACTAGGATGTGACAACTCACCCCCACTCAAAAGAATCTCGTCCCGAGATTTGGGTTCCTCCGGGAAGAAGGCGGGATACTCGAGTCGAAGACGATCCTCCCTTTCCCAAGTTGCTTCATCCTCAGAATGGTGCGACCATTGAACTTTGAGAAACTTGATATTATGACGTCGGGTGGTACGTTCGGCCTGATCGAGGATACGAATGGGGTACTCTCGATATGTAAGATTATCTTGGAGATCAAGCGTTTCGTGGTCCACTTCACGGATAGGATCCGAGAAGCAACGCCTGAGTTGAGAAACGTGGAAGACATCGTGGACTCTGGAGAGGTGCGGAGGTAGTTCCAACTGGTAGGCAACTTCTCCTCGTTTGGCGAGAATGCGAAAAGGTCCAATGTAACGAGGAGCCAATTTGCCTTTGATACCGAAACGATGGGTTCCCTTCAGAGGGGTGACCCGAAGATAAGCCTTCTCGTCAACCTCGAAAGTCATAGCCTTATGTTTTCGGTCATATTGACTCTTTTGACGAGATTGGGCTGTTTTCAACTTTTCACGAACGATGCGAACTTGTTCTTCTGCTTCCTGAATCATGTCCGGGCCAAAGAATTGTCTTTCCCCGGTCTCTGACCAGTTAAGGGGTGTTCGACACCGTCGTCCATAGAGAACTTCAAAAGGGGCTTTACCCAAGCTAGATTGATAGCTGTTGTTGTAAGCGAATTCGGCAAATGGAAGGCACTTCTCCCAGTCCATTCCGAATGAGATAACAGAGGCTCGAAGCATGTCTTCTAGAATCTGGTTGACGCGTTCCACTTGACCACTCGACTGAGGGTGGAAGGCGGTGCTAAAGGAGAGACGAGTCCCCATAGCATTTTGGAAACTTTCCCAAAATCGAGAGGTGAAAAGACTTCCTCGATCCGAGTTAATTTCCAAAGGAACACCATGGAGGGACACTATTCGGGAGATGTATAAGTCTGCCAGCTGACTAGCGGTTATACTCTCACGAACAGGCAAGAAATGGGCTACTTTGGAAAGACGATCGACCACGACGAAAATAGCATTATTCCCTCTCTTGGTCCTGGGAAAACCGGTAATGAAATCCATACCAATTTTATCCCATTTCCATTCAGGAATAGCTAAGGGTTGAAGGGTGCCAGCAGGCCGTTGATGCTCTGCTTTTACACGACGACAGACGTCGCAGTTAGCAATATACTGAGCAATTTCTCTCTTCATCCTAGTCCACCAGAACCTCTGGCGTAGGTCCTGATACATCTTAGTACTACCGGGATGAATGGTGAGAGGAGATTCATGAGCTTCCTTAAGGATCAATCGCCTCAGGTTGCGCACTTTGGGAACCACTAGTCGATCCCCGAAGTATACGACCCCTTGATCATTAATGGAGAAGCAATTCGCAATTCCTTTCTGAATGTTTCTCTTGATGCGGGAGATTCCCGGATCTACCTTCTGTGCTTTGATAATTTGATCCGTAAGGGTAGGTTTTGCCACCAAGGTGGAAAGAAAACCTTGAGGTACAATGTGAAGATTAAGCTTCCGAAATTCCTCATGGAGAAGCGGTTGATTTTGTCGTAACATCAGGTTGTTACAATAAGATTTACGACTTAGTGCATCAGCCATGACGTTGGCTTTCCCTGGGGTGTAGGTTATTCCTAAGTCGAAGTCTGTGATCAATTCAACCCAACGTCTTTGCCTGAGATTCAGATCCGGTTGGGTGAAAATGTACTTCAGACTTTGGTGATCAGTGAATATTTCGCAACGATTACCGAGGAGGTAATGTCGCCAGGTCTTAAGTGCATAGACTACGGCTGCAAGCTCTAGATCATGAGTAGGATAATTCTCCTCATGTGGGTGTAATTGCCGTGAAGCGTAAGCAATTACGTGTCGATCTTGCATGAGAATGCAACCTAGTCCTTGTCGCGAGGCGTCGCAGTAGATAACAAAGTCCTTGGAGAAGTCTGGCGGTACCAGTACGGGAGCAGAGGTCAGGCGTCTTTTCAGTTCCTGAAAGCTGTGCTCACATTGTGGAGTCCATTCGAACTTCTTATCTTTCTTGAGGAGTTCGGTTAGGGGTTTAGCAACTTTGGAGAAGTTCTCGACAAAGCGACGACAATAGCTCGCTAAGCCTAGAAAACTCCGAACTTGCTTGACCGATTCAGGTGGAGTCCAATTAAGGACGGCTTGAACTCGCTCAGGGTTAACAGCAATACCTTTACCAGATATTACATGACCCAGATAGGTCACTTCTGACAACCAGAATTCACATTTAGAAAATTTGGCATAAAGGCGATGCTCTCGAAGTTTCTTCAACACTAGCCTTAGATGTTCGGCATGTTCTTCCTCGTTCTTGGAGTAGATGAGTATATCATCGAGGTAAACCACGACGAATTTATCCAAATACTCCATGAAGATTGAGTTCATTAACCGAGAAAAGGTGGCTGGAGCGTTGGTTAAACCGAAGGACATGACGGTGTACTCGTATTGGCCATAACGAGTAACAAAGGCCGTTTTAGGAATGTCCCCGTTTCTGATTTTGATTTGATGGTAGCCCAACCTCAAATCCATCTTGGAGAAGACTGAGGATCCAGCGAGCTGATCATACAGATCGTTGATCCTGGGAAGTGGATATTTGTTCTTGATTGTGACCAAATTGACAGGTCGGTAATCTACAACCATCCGGTCCGTACCATCCTTCTTCTTGACGAATAGGACGGGGCAAGCCCACGGAGATGAACTAGGGCGGATGAAACCCTTTTTCAAGGACTCATCGAGTTGTTTCTTAAGCTCGGCTAGTTCTAGTGGTGCCATCTTATAAGGTCTTCTAGCAATCGGAACGGTTCCGGGGATGAGGTCGATTACGAACTCAACATCCCTGTCAGGTGGAACACCTGGCAATTCCTCTGGAAAGACATCCGGGAAGTCACGGACTACCGGAATGTCCTCAAGGTCTGGCAAAGGGCTGGCGTTAAGAGAATATAATTGTCGCTTGGCTATTCGGGTCAAGACATTGACTATCTTCCCCGAAGGATGGGTGAGTTGAACAGTCCTAGAGAAGCAATCAATTTGGGCATGATGAGCTGACATCCAGTCCATACCCAGAATGATATTAATATCTGAAGATTTAAGGGCTATCAAAGATGCGAGAAAAACAAGTCTGTCGACTTGGATTTCATTTCCATGGCTTACTCTAGAAGTTTGCCATTTGGATCCCGGAGTTTGAATTACCATAGAGGTTGGCATGTCACAGAATGCAACGTTATGCAAACGAGCATAATTTTCGGATATAAAAGAATGAGAGGCTCCTGTATCGAAAAGAACAGATGCCGGGTGGCAATTAACAAGAAGCGTACCGAGAACGACGTTGGGATCCTCTTGAGCTTCTTCGGCAGAGATACAGTTGACATGGCCACGTGAAGCGGTGACCGGTTTGGCGTGGAATATTTTTCCTGTCGGCTTGCCACGGCCAACAGCTTTAGCAGATTGATTGGGGTTGGTCTGGGGACACTCACGCATATAGTGACCAGATTCCCCACACTTGAAACAAGTCACGGAACTGGTACGTGGAGGAGCATTGTTGATTGGACCCCCATAGGGCTTGGCTGGAGCAGACTGTTGAACGGGGCGAGGCGCCTGGAAAGATGGCCTCGGTGTGAACCTGGGTGGCAGGGCGGTGTTGGGTACCCACACGCGGCGCTTCTGAGGACCAGCACCGGATGAGGAACCCATATCACGGCCATGCTTGCGTGTTGCGTCATAGTCAGTCTGACCAGTTTCAGCACTGATGGCTTTGTTGACAAGTTTCTGAAAAGATGTGCACTCATGCAGACGGAGGTCGCGGCGAAGCTCAGGACTAAGGCCCTTACGGAACCTTGCTTGCTTCTTGGCGTCAGTAGAAACTTCCTCGGTTGCATATCGTGCGAGATTACCAAACTCCCTGCTATAAACATCCACAGAAAGTCGGCCTTGGGTGAAATTGCAGAATTCCTCACGTTTACGGTCCATGAGACCCTCCGGAATGTGATGTTCACGGAAAGCCTCGCTGAATTCAGCCCAAGTAGTGACATGGCCCGCTGGGCGCATAGCTCCATAATTCTCCCACCATAGACTGGCGGGGCCTTCAAGATGATATGCAGCAAAGGTGACCTTGTCAGCCTCCGCTACCAGCGCGGAACGCAGTTTGTGAGCGATACTGCGAAGCCAGTCATCAGCGTCGAGAGGCTCGACGGAGTGGTGGAACGTGGGTGGATGTAATTTGATAAAATCACTGAGTGACACCACGTTAGTCCTCTGATGGTGTGCTGTGTTCTGTTCAATACGCTCCAACAAACGGTTGGTCTCCCGCTTGTTTCTCTCAGCTTCCATCATAACCTCGGCTAGTGAAGGAGGATGAGGCAGATTTGTATCCCTGACTTCACTGCCTTCGGCCTGCTCTTGAGGAGCAGGGTTAGTGCGCGTGTTGACCATCCTAGGTAAACAAGACAATGATTTAGTCAGGATGATAAAATTCCGACATAGGATACATAATGTAAGGAATAACTCGGAATGCAAGATGATCATCCGTATGACATGGTAGATACAGTAACTGCTTCTTTTATTCCATCGTCATACACACCATACAGGGTTTAGTACAAGACCAAACAAAGTACTAATACGGTGAAAAGAGGATTACATCTCATCGGAGGCATCCCAAGCTCCTATACATTATTTTTCTACACCTCCGGAAAGAGTACAAACTAGGTCATATCCCACGAGTCACGCGGGACGATAGAAGACACAGCTAGTGCGAACTAGTGATACTACCACTAACTCAGACCGATCCGTAGTAGTCCTCGTAGAAGTCACCTCCATAGCCTGGAAGCTCAACATGATCATCCGGAAACAGACGGTCTCGCGGAGCTTGTGGACCATAGGGGCTAGGATGAGGCCTTGGACCAACAGACGGTGGCCTGCGGGGACCGCGAGGTGGGGTGATGCCTCCTACATCACGCCAAACCATCACGTCCGGCAGAGCAGATCTCACAGGATAGAGATCGCGCATATCTGAATATCCAGCTTGCACCGCCGGTGCGAACCGAGTCAAAGTGGCCCAGTGGTCAGCACGGGTATTGAAGAGCTCTAACCTCAAGGCCCGATTTTCACGGTCCTTATCCTCGAGCATCTCAGCAGTGGTGCGAGTCCGTGAATCCTCCTGAGTGGGGTCAGCATAAATAGCCTGGAGATACCCTTGTGCTCCCGGAAGTGATCCTGGCATATACCGGAAATCAGAGTCCCGAAATAAACCAGATCTGACTCGCATAATGGTCATCATAGAGTAGGCGGCGTCCTGCACAGCCATCTCAATAGTAACCCCGAGTCCATAGGAGCAGTGAAGAGGCTCGGTGGATCCAGGATAAGATGGAAATATCCTGACAGTGCAGAGATACTGGCTTTGATTAAAGTCTCGGAATTGCTCTTCGACCGTGTACTCGGGATACCAGCAGTATCCAGCCTCAGTCATTACCCTGACCAACTTGGCAGTATGGCCGGGTACATCTAGACATCGAGTCAGGCGAACCACTTGATTGAGGTCGCGAGTGGCCATCTGAAAGCACAATCATAATGCAAAGGCATTAGAATTTCTAGCAAAATTTCGGCAGCATAACAGCTGTAAATGCTCAAAAAGGATTTTGAGACATTTGACAAAGGATTTCGTACACACTCAACATCATCATATCAAAGTTCTGAAACCATTCTAGCAACATAATGTGGTAGTAGAACTGAACTAGGCTTGTATCCATCAAACTTATAAGGTACTACTGATTAGTAACTCGTGATCCTGATAGAGAGAACAGATCCTAATTCCTTAACCCCCGGTGGAAGAATGGACTGACTCAGATCAGAATGTCATAAGATAAAGGAGTAAAAAGAGCCTTACGTTCCAACCCACAAACAATTCCCCTACATATAACTAAAGAATTTCTAGACTCAACATCGACCAGTTTGGCTTGGAGAACCTACAGGCAGTCCGGCTCTGATGCCAACGCTGTCAGGACCCCGACTCGATGTCACATCGATCTAGCCGGTAACACCTCATATCACTTTGCGGCCTCACGCACGGTATTCCCACGGGTGTCGCCTTACCTTTGCCCGGGACCGTTTGCGCCTTTTGGCTCACGTATATGATAGTGTCGCTAGCATCCATATGATAAGGAGCCCGGGCTGACATGACTAGTCGTAAACCCAAAGTGGCACAGACTTACAGGGACAGGCATCCATGACCCAGCTCCGAACGTGTCGGTCATCAGCAAATGGGTCCGGGCTGTAGCACTGGGCTAGCAGGACTCCGGTAAACCGGGCTGTAGCGGGCTAACAGGACTCCGGTACTCAAAGCGTGACATTTCCCCGAAGGGACAGACACAGGAACGAAGAAGGACACATGCCGGCCAGCCTAAGTGTTCCAGAGCAGTAGCAAGCTACCATGGCTCAGCGGTAACACTAGGAGACATTTCCCGGTAAGAGAGGCTACTAAAGATAAACAACTAGATAGTCAGATCCCACACATACCAAGCATTTCAATCATACACACAATATGCTCGATATGTGCAAATACAACGAAGCATCACAACATGACTCTACGACACAAGTACTTTATTTAAGGCTCAGGGAGCCATACATAACATACACAAAGGTACGGGTCTCACGACCCAACATACAAGTCATACAGTCATACAAACCAGCAGCGGAAGTACATTGTCTGAGTACAGACAACTAGTAAAATAAAAGAGGCTTGGAAAGCCTAGCTATACTACGTGGTCCATCACAAGCTCAGGGTCACCACCTGGGTCTTTAGCCTACTCGTTGATGTCAACGTCTACATAGAACCCATCAGAAGGGGTTGCAGCGTCTTCTGTAAAAATGTAGATTATAGCAACATGAGTACAAAGGTACTCAGCAAGACTTACATCAGATCCTACATACATGCATAGTATCAAGAAGGGTTGGTGGAGTTATTGCAGCAAGCCAGCTTTGACTCTTGGCTAGGCTATCCTACGATACTCCAACTTGAAATGGTTTTGCGCACACGAGTCCACTACTCACCACTTCAATACACTACCGAGGATCCACCTCCGTCTTCCTACGGAAGAGCCATCCTCGGCACTCACACTTATCTTGAGGCTTTTAGTAGTTTCCATTTACTTGTCTATGAACTGTATAGGCAACCAAGTAGTCCTTTACCGCGGACGCGGCTATTCGAATAGATCATGTTAACCCTGCAGGGGTGTACTCCTTCATACACGCTCTCACCACTTACCGTCGTTTACACGACATGTACTCGGCAACCTTCAAGCGGAAGCCCAACGTGGGTGTCGGCCACGACCTACCTAATCACCTAAGCCTCCAGTCCAGGTTTATCGCCTATTCAGGTTCCATCCGCAGGGAGTCCGGCCGA
Organism: Triticum aestivum; assembly: GCF_018294505.1. Classification (NCBI taxonomy): domain Eukaryota; kingdom Viridiplantae; phylum Streptophyta; class Magnoliopsida; order Poales; family Poaceae; genus Triticum; species Triticum aestivum. The sequence goes on along the minus strand of NC_057801.1, from coordinate 396,157,740 downwards.
GGTTTCCCATACGGCCCCGAACGATGTGAACAGGGTTCCCGAGATACCTAACGGGTATTCGGTACACCGTGCCACGTACCTACCGCATCACAGCCCACCCCTACGGTCAGCGCTGTCCACGGCCTCCAGTAGGCTACAAACACCAGAAACTACTTGCAACTCCTGGACGGAGAACTAGGGTGAATAAGAAGCCGAGAGGGTCCATTGGTTTCGGGCCCAATGCATGGTAGTAGCTGATTCTTAAATCACACATACAGATCTCAGTGCTTAAGGTCGGCTTCAATGAAACAACCCACCATGTACTCCTACATGGCCTCTCATCGATACCTTTACCAAATCGTGTTCACCACACCACTCTCATTACCGACATAATCATTTCACTCTAGCCCATCACCCAGATGAACCAGACCTGACACGACTCTAAGCATAGCAGGCATAGCAAGGTAGGAACAACACATACATATGGCTCAAGCAACTCCTACACATGCTAGTGGGTTTCATCTAGTTACTGTGGCAATGACAGGTCATGCAGAGGAAATGGGTTCAACTACCGTAGCACACAGCAGTTTGAAACGCGTTGTCTTAATGCAGTAAAAGAGAGCAGGAGCGAGAACATGGGATTGTATCGATATGATCAAATGGTTGGTTGCTTGCCTGATGGTTCGATGCACTGATACGGTTCTTCGTTAGGGTAATCACGGTACTCCTCGGGGGCAGAACCTGTCGCAAAGGACATCGATACACAAGCATCACCAAACAATGTGCAACAATATGATGCATGCATGAAACATGGCAATATGAGTGTGTTGGGCTAATGCAACTAAAACCAGAAGGGTTTGAACAAATTTGAATCAAAGATTCAAATTTCAAACTCAAACATGGCCTCTTTAAAGTGCTTTTCCTTGTTCTGCTTGAAACATCAATTTAACTTGTTTGATCATGCATGAAAATAGTACAGATGGATAGATTGGATTTTTCTGATCATTTTTCATATATAATTTGTCCAATTTGGAGTTACAGAATAAAAGTTATGAATTTTTGAAGTTTAAATAATATTCTGGAATTTCCTGATTTAAATTAAATCCAGAAATTATAATTATTGCGCCAGCATGACGTCAGCATGACGTCAGTGGTCAACTGCGGCTGTCTGGGGTCAAACCTGACGTGTGGGGGCCACACGTCAGTGACAGGGGGGTTTAACAGGTTTAAATTAATCCTAATTAGGGATTAGTGGCGCTGGGGCCCACTGGTCAGTGTCAGGGGGTTAACTAACAGTGGTTAGCACTAATCCTAATTAGCTACAGGGCTGGGCCCACCTGTCAGGGACTCAGGGGGTGTCCTGCCGTGGTCAAAGTGGGTCAAACCCACCGGCGACGTGACGCCGGCGAGGCCCGAGACGGCGGCGCGACGCGGGATCGCGCTACAGGGCACGGGCGAGGCCGTGCTTGGGCTCGTTGGAAAGCTCTTGCTCCCGCGCGTCGAACGGTGGCCGTGGCTGGGCCTGGGGTGGCCGGAGTCGACGGCGGCGAGCTCGGCTGCGGCCGCCGGAGTTCGGGTGCGGTCGGGATCGGTGTTGCAGAGGGTTTGGGGAGGCGTTGGTGCGTGCTGCGTGATCCTAGTGAGGTGTGGAGCACGATAGTGTGCTCGGTTGGGTGCTACGGTGACCGTGGCCACGACGGCGACATCGCCGGCGGCGTGGAGCTCTCGGCCAAGGTGGGGCTAGGGCCTAGAGGTCGAAAGAGACCAGGGGAGAAGGGGGAAACGATCCGGGGGCTCACCGCGGAGCTGCAGGGATGGTTAGCGGGCTCGGGGACGCGCTGGAGACGACGAATTCGACGGCGACGATGGTCGGAGCCCGAAGAGGGGAACGGCGACGTAGCGGCGATGCAGGGCTTCCGGGGACCCGTGGAGCGGTGGGGAGGAAGAGGGGGTCGTGGCGGAGCTTCTGAGCTAGTCGGGGGAGCGAGGGGTGGCCGGAGACGGCTGCTGTGGCGAACGGCGGCGACGGTGGTGTTCGGCCGTGTGAGAGAGAGAGCGAGGGAGAGGAGGGAAGAGCCGGGGGAGAGTGAGAGAGAGCAGGGGGGATCGGGACGGCCTGCGGGAGTCGTCCACGCGGCCAGGAGCTCGTCGGCAAGCAGGAGGTGGCCGCGCGGCCGTGCGCGTGCGAGCACGCAGCAGCTTCGGGGCGAGGGGAGGAAGACGACGGAGGGCTGCAGTGGTGGGCTGGGCCGCCTGCTGGCTGGGCCGGCCAGCTGGCTGGGCTGCACAGGGAGGAGCCCAGGTAAGCTTCTCCCTTTTAATTATTTTCTGTTTTCTAATTTCTGACATTTGTTTTGATTTAAATAAAATATTAAATCATTTTATTTCCTTATGCCAATTTTTGCAGGAGCTAGATATATTATTCCAGAGCTCCTTTATAAATGGCATAATATTTGGACATATATTAATATATATAATTAATATATTTCCAATGCAAATATTTATGCATTAATTCCAAATGCCCAAAATAAATACCTATGAGCTCTTAAAAATATTGGTTTGATTTTTATCTCTGTCCAATATTTTCAGAGAGCAACATGAGCATTTTCTTGGACCCTTTTGGAGAAATTTTTATTTGGGTCATTTTCAAAAAGATTCTGAGGGTTTCACAGATCCCCATTTCAAGTTTCTGATGAAAGAGTAAACATGATGCAACACTCTAATGCATGGCTAACTAGGATGTGACACCACGACATAGGAGGGCGCCCCGGCGCGCCCCCCTGTATCATGGGCCCCTCGAGCACCTCCCGACCGACTTCTTTCGCCTATATAAGCCTACGTACCCTAAAAACATCGAATATCACAGTAGATCGGGAGTTCTGCCGCCGCAAGCCCCTGTAGCCACCAAAAACTTCTCGGGAGTCCGTTCCGGCACCCTGCCGGAGGGGGAACCCATCACCGGCGGCCTCTTCATCATCTCGGCACTCTCCATGATGAGGAGGGAGTAGTGCACCCTCGGGGCTGAGGGTATGTACCAGTAGCTATGTGTTTGATCTCTCTCTCTCTCGTGTTCTCTCTATGGCATGATCTTGATGTATCGCGAGCTTTGCTATTAGAGTTGGATCTTATGATGTTTCTCCCCCCTCTACTCTCTTGTGATGAATTGTGTTTCCCTCTTGAAGTTATCTTATTGGATTGAGTCTTTTGATTGAGAACACTTGATGTATGTCTTGCCGTGTTTACCTGTGGTGACAATGGGATATCACGTGCCACTTGATGTATGTTTTGGTGACCAACTTGTGGGTTCCGCCCATGAACCTATGCATAGGGTTTGGCACACGTTTTCTTGACTCTCCGATAGAAACTTTGGGGCACTCTTTGAAGTACTTTGTGTTGGTTGGATGAATTTGAGATTGTGTGATGCATATCGTATAATCATGCCCATGGATACTTGAGGTGACAATGGAGTATCTAGGTGACATTAGGGTTTTTGTTGATTTGTGTCTTAAGGTGTTATTCTAGTATGAACTCTTGAATAGATTGATCTGAAAGAATAACTTTGAGGTGGTTTCGTACCCTACCATAATCTCTATGTTTGTTCTCCTCTATTAGTGGCTTTGGAGTGACTCTTTGTTGCATATTGAGGGATTGTTATATGAGCTATCTATGTTATTATTGTTGAGAGAACTTGCACTAGTGAAAGTATGAACCCTATGCCTTGTTTCCTATCTTTGCAATACCGTTTATGCTCACTTTTATCATTAGTTACCTTGTTGTTTTTATATTTTTAGATTACAAAAACCTATATCTATCATCCATATTGCACTTGTATCACCATCTCTTCGCCGAACTAGTGCACCTATACAATTTACCATTGTATTGGGTGTGTTGGGGACACAAGAGACTCTTTGTTATTTGGTTGTAGGGTTGTTTGAGAGAGACCATCTTCATCCTACGCCTCCCACGGATTGATAAACCTTAGGTCATCCACTTGAGGGAAATTTGCTACTGTCCTACAAACCTGTGCACTTGCAGGCCCAACAATGTCTACAAGAAGAAGGTTGTGTAGTAGACATCAAGCTCTTTTCTGGCGCCGTTGCCGGGAAGGTGAGTGCTTGAAGGTATATCTTTAGATCTTGCAATCGAATCTTTTTGTTTCTTGTTTTATCACTAGTTTAGTTTATAAAAGAAAATTACAAAAAATGGATTTGAGTTAGTCTCATACGCTTCATCTTTTTAATATCTTTCGTGAGTTTGATGGAAAGGAAAATTGTGCTCAATTGCTAGAAGAAGAATGCATTAAAATGCTTGGTACTAAATCTTTGAATGATGAGCATTATTGAAATGTTGTTAGTATGAATTCCTTGAATATCCATGATGCTAATGATATGCAAAGCCACAAGTTTGGGGAACCTATGTTTGATGAATATGATATTTTTAGTCCCCCAAGTTTTGATGAGAATACTTATTATGATGAAAGCATGCCTCCTATTAATGATGATTATATTGATAAAAGTGGGTTTGGAAGAGTGTCAACTTTAGGAAGTAGTGACCCCACTATTTTGGAGGATGTTGAATCTTATTGTGATGAACATGAAAGTGGATTTGGAAGAGTGTCAACTTTATTTAGTGATGATTCCACTATTTCGGAAGAGGTTCCAATTGATTATGAGAACAAAGTTGCAATCTATGATGATTATTGTGATGACTTGTATGCTATTAAGAATAATGATAACCATGAATCTTGTCATCATGATTTTAATTTTCAATTGGATTATGCCTCACATGATAATTATTTTGTTGAGTTCGCTCCCACTACTATTCATGAGAAGAAATTTGCTTATGTGGAGAGTAATAAATTTTCTATGCTTGTAGATCATGAAAAGAATGATTTAGGTGCTGGTTATATTGTTGAATTCATTCATGATGCTACTGGAAATTATTACGAGGAAGGAACATATGCTTGTAGGAATTGCAAAAATGTCAAGTTTCCCCTCTATGTGTTGAAAATCTTGAAGCTATGTTTGTTTTGCCTTCCTATGCTAGTTGATTATTGTTCCCATAAGTTGTTTGCTCACAAAATCCCTATGCATAGGAAGTGTGTTAGACTTAAATGTGCTAGTCATATGCATCATGATGCTCCCATTATGTTTCAATTCTTATCTTTTACGTGAGCATCATTGTCATCATCATGCCTAGCTAGAAAGGCATTAAAGAAAAGTGCTTGTTGGGAGACAACCCAATATTTATCCTTACTATTTTTGTGTGTCCACATGATTATGCTACTGTAGTAATCATGTTTTATAGCTTTTGTTTCAATAAAGTGCCAAGTAAGACCTTTAGGACAGCTTACGGTGATAGTTGTGTTGATCCTGCTGAAAATCAGAAACTTTTGCACCCAGTAAATTAGTTTTGTTCATTCACAGAAACGTGCTTCTGATCTGATTATTTTTTATATGGATTGGTACAAAAATTACTTAGGACTTCCTAATTTGGTAGGATTTTTGGAGTTCCAGAAGAATACGTTTGATACAGATTACTACAGACTGTTCTGTTTTTGACAGATTCTGTTTTCTATGTGTTGTTTGCTTATTTTGATGAATCTATGAGTAGTATCGGAGGGTACGAACCATAGATAAGTTGTAGTAAATTAGATATTACACCAATATTAATTTAGAATGAGTTCATTACAGTACCTAAGTGGTTGTTTTATTTTCTTATACTAACGGGGCTTATGAATTTTCTGTTGAGTTTTGTGTTGTGAAGTTTTCAAATTTTGGGTAAAGATTCGATGGACTATGGAACAAGGAGTGGCAAGAGCCTAATCTTGGGGATGCCCAAGGCACCCAAGGTAATATTCAAGGACAACCAAGAGCCTAAGCTTGGGGATGCCCCGGAAGGCAGCCCCTCTTTCGTCTTCGTTCATCGGTAACTTTACTTGGAGCTATATTTTTATTCACGACATGATATGTGTTTTGCTTAGAGTGTCATTTTATTTTGTTAGCATTTGCTTTATGTTATTTATAATAATGTTTTTCATCTTTAGTTTCAATAAAAATGTCAAGGATAGCCTTTACCATGCTTATTTTGCTAGTATACATGTTGCTGTTTGAAAACAGAAAGTTTACCGCTGTTGCAAAAATTCCCTAGAAAGGTCAGAGCATGATATAATGTTGAAACTTCTTGAATAATGAGATCTGATAAATTTACTACAGTGGGAATTTTATTTCATAATTTTTGGAGTTAGGGAAGTATTGATACTCTTGCATTCTTTACAGACTGTACTGTTTTGACAGATTGCTGTTATGTTTGCATTGTTTGCATATGTTTGCTTGCTTAATGATTCTATTAGAGGATAGGACTATTAAATATGCAGAGGCATTTAGTATGCAATGTTGAATAATAATTTTAGTGATTTGTTACAGTAGAAAATGATAAGGTTTTGCATTGGTTTATACTAACCTATCTCACGAGTTCTTGTTGAGTTTGGTGTGGATGAAGCTTTTGATAAAAAGAAGAAACCATGATAGGAATTAAGGAGACACAAAAGTTCAAGCTTGGGGATGCCCAAGGCACCGCAAGATAATGTTTCAAGAAGTCTCAAGCATCTAAGCTTGGGGATGCCCCGTTAGGCATCCCACCTTTCTTCTTCAATCACTATCGGTTAGTATCGGTTGAGCCTAAGTTTTTGCTTCTTCACATGAGTTGTGCTATCCTTGCATTGTCATTTTATTTTGTTTTGCTTGCTGTTTGATTACAATACAAAGATCTGAAATTCTTTAATGAGAGAGAGTCTTCACATAGTTACATGATTATTTAGCTACTCATTGATCTTCACTTATATCTTTTTGGAGTAGTTTGTCATTTACTCGTCGCTTCACTTATATCCTATGAGTAAATTGTTGAATGAGTTGATTTTCATAAATCTGAAATTATATATGTTTCATTTGCTTATCCCATGGGGAGTAATAACTTCACATCTAAGAAGTAGAGGTTGTAAATTTATTGAAGGTTAGCAAGCATTGTATTGGTCATTTGAACAATTCATGAAAGAATATTGAAGGAAGAGAGATTACATATATAAATATACTATTTTAGACATCTTTTATAATTGGGAGCACTCATTAAGTATGACATGCTAAAGATTTGATGTTGGACAAGGAAGACAACGTAATGGGTTATGTTTTTCCGCATCTCAGTTAAAGTATATTGTCATGGATCATTCAAACATGTTGAGCTTGCCTTTCCCCCTCATGCTAGCCAAAATTCCTTGCACCAAGTAGAGATACTACTTGTGCTTCCAAATATCCTTAAACCCAGTTTTGCCATGAGAGTCCACCATACCTACCTATGGATTGAGTAAGATCCTTCAACTAAATTGTCATCGGTGCAGGCAATAAAAATTGCTCTCTAAATATGTATGATCTTTTGGTGTGAAGAAAATAGCTTTATACGATCTTGTTATGGAAGCAATAAAAGCGACGGACTGCATAATAAAGGTCCATATACAAGTGGCAATATAAAGTGACGTTCATTCGCATTAAGATTTTGTGCATCCAACCCTAAAAGCGCATGACAACCTCTGCTTCCCTCTGCGAAGGGCCTATCTTTTACTTTATGTCTTTTACTTTATGCAAGAGTCAAGGTGATCTTCACCTTTCCCTTTTTCATTTTATCCTTTGGCAAGCACTTTGTGTTGGGGTGATCCTGATATATATATATCCAATTGGATGTAAGTTAGCATGAACTATTATTGTTGACATCACCCAAAGGTGAATACGTTGGGAGGCAACACTATAAGCCCCTATCTTTCTCAGTGTTCGATTAAAACTTCATAACCATAGTATTGCGTGAGTGTTAGCAATTGTAGAAGACTATATGATAGTTGAGTATGTGGAGTTTGCTATTCCTGAAAATAAGATGAATTGCAATTGTTTGATGACTGAGAATGAAGTTTGCTAGTTTTCAAGAAAGTTTATGGTCTATGCTTTGACATGTGAATTGCTTGTTACTTTATCGTGAGAAGTTTTATGAGATGAACTACTGTTATGACATATTATCATGCTAGAACAGGTGATTGAAATTATCATTGATCAAACTTGTGCACCTTCTAGCATTCACACTTCATAAATTCTTTCTTTATCATTTACCTACTCGAGGACGAGTAGGAATTAAGCTTGGGGATGCTGATACGTCTCCAACATATCTATAATTTATGAAGCATTCATGCTATTTTATTATCTGTTTTGAATGATTACGAGATTTATTATTCACTTTTATATTACTTTTGGGACTAACCTATTAACCGGAGGACCAGCCCATATTGCTGTTTTATTGCCTGTTTCAGTATTTCGAAGAAAAGGAATATCAAACGGAGTCCAAACAGAATGAAACCTTCGGCAGCGTGATTTTTTGGAAGAATATGATCCTGGAGACTTAGAGTCCACGTAAGAAGATCCTCGAGGAGGCCATGAGATAGGAGGGCGCCCCCCTATAGGGTGTGCCCCCCTGTCTCGTGGGCCCCTCGAGCACCTCCTGACCGACTTCTTTCGCCTATATAAGCCTACGTACCCTAAAAACATCAAATATCACAGTAGATCGGGAGTTCCGCCGTCGCAAGCCTCTGTAGCCACCAAAAACCTCTCGGGAGTCTGTTCCGGCACCCTGCCGGAGGGGGAACCCATCACCGGTGGCCATATTCATCATCCCGGCGCTCTCCATCACGAGGAGGGAGTAGTGCACCCTTGGGACTGAGGGTATGTACCAGTAGCTATGTGTTTGATCTCTCTCTCTCTCTCTCGTGTTCTCTCTATGGCACGATCTTGATGTATCGCGAGCTTTGCTATTATAGTTGGATCTTATGATGTTTCTCCCCCCTCTACTCTCTTGTGATGAATTGAGTTTCCCTCTTGAAGTTATCTTATCGGATTGAGTATTTTGATTGAGAACACTTGATGTATTTCTTGCCGTGTTTATCTGTGGTGACAATGGGATATCATGTGCCACTTGATGTATGTTTTAGTGACCAACTTGCGGGTTCCGCCCATGAACCTATGCATAGGGGTTGGCACACGTTTTCTTGACTCTCCGGTAGAGACTTTGGGGCACTCTTTGAAGTACTTTGTGTTGGCTGGATGAATCTGAGATTGTGTGATGCATATCGTATAATCATGCCCACGGATACTTGAGGTGACAATGGAGTATCTAGGTGAGATTAGGGTTTTGGTTGATTTGTGTCTTAAGGTGTTATTCTAGTACGAACTATTGAATAGATTGATCCGAAAGAATAACTTTGAGGTGGTTTCGTACCCTACCATAATCTCTACGTTTGTTCTCCGCTATTAGTGGCTTTGGAGTGACTCTTTGTTGCATATTGAGGGATTGTTATATGATCTATCTATGTTATTATTGTTGAGAGAACTTGCACTAGTGAAAGTATGAACCCTATGCCTTGTTTCCTATCTTTGCAATACCGTTTACGCTCACTTTTATCATTAGTTACCTTGCTGTTTTTATATTTTCAGATTACAAAAACCTATATCTACCATCCATATTGCACTTGTATCACCATCTCTTCGCCGAACTAGTGCACCTATATAATTTACCATTGTATTGGGTGTGTTGGGGACACAAGAGACTCTCTGTTATTTGGTTGCAGGGTTGTTTGAGAGAGACCATCTTCATCCTACGCCTCCCACGGATTGATAAACCTTAGGTCATCCACTTGAGGGAAATTTGCTACTGTCCTACAAACCTGTGCACTTGCAGGCCCAACAACGTCTACAAGAAGAAGGTTGCGTAGTAGACATCATGGCACATCATCATCAAGCAAGGTACTAGCATCATCATGAGTAGAATTCATAGCAGAAGTAGCATCATCAATAACTTGCGACATATTAGAATTGATAGCATGTTGTGGTGTTGCAAGTTTACTTATAACCGAAGGTGAATCTAAAGCGGAGCTGGATGGCAGTTCCTTACCTCCCTCATCTTTGAGGGAAAAATCTTAGTCTTTGCATCCTTCAGATTCTTAATAGTGATAGTATGATAATAATCCCAAGTGACTCAACGAATATAGCTATGCTCCCTGGCAATGGTGCCAGAAAAAGGTCTTGATAACCAGTATATGGGATCGCAACAGTTTTCGAGGGTAGAGTATTCAACCCAAATTTATAGATTCGACACAAGGGGAGCCAAAGAATATTTGAAGGTATTAGCAGCTGAGTTGTCAATTCAACCACACCTGGAGATTAATTATCTGCAGCAAAGTGATTAGTAGCACAGTAATATGATAGTTTTGATGATAGTAGCAGCAGCAACAGTAATGGTAACAGTGATAGCAGTGATATTGTAGCAGTAACGATATCAGTAGCAACAGTAGTAACTTAGCAAGAACAATATAAAATAAATTCGTAGGGATTGGATCGGTGACTCGTTGGATGATATTCATCATGAGACAGTCATAATCTAGGGCGATACGGCACTAGCTCCAGTTAATAAATATAATGTAGGCATGTATTCCATAAATAGTCATACATGCTTATGGAAAGAACTTGCATGACATCTTTTGTCCTACCCTCCCGTGGCAGCGGGGTCCTACTGGAAACTAAGGGATATTAAGGCCTCCTTTTAATAGAGAACCGGAACAAAGCATTAGCACACGGTGAATACACGAACTCCTCAAACTACGGTCATCACCGGGAGTGGTCCCGACTGTTGTCACTCCGGGGTTGTCGGATCATAACACGTAGTAGGTGACTTTAACTTGCAAGATCGGATCTAGAACATGGATATAATGGGGATAACATAAACGGTTCAGATCTGAAATCATGGCACCCGGGCCCAAAGTGACAAGCATTAAGCATGGCAAAGTCATAGCAACATCAATCTCAGAACATAGTGGATACTAGGGATCAGGCCCTAACAAAAATAACTCGATTACATGATGAATCTCATCCAAGTCCTCACTTACTAGCAAGCCTACAAAGGAATTACTCTCTCTCCCGGTGGGGAGCATCATGGAATTGGTCGTGGAGATGTGTTCGTGATGACGAAGATCGAAGATCCCCCTCTACGGAGCCCCAAACGGACTCCAGATATGGCCTCCCGATGAAGAACAGGAGATGCCGGCGGCTCCGTCTCATGAAACATGATAATTCTTTCTCCCTGATTTTTTTTCTGGAATAATGTGATTTTATAGCGTCGGCTTCAGGGTCAGCGGGGCCACCAGGTGGGCAGCACCCACCTGGGCGCGCCTGGGGGGCAGGCGCGCACTCGTGGGTTGTGCCCACCCAGGTGCCCCCCTCAGGTATCTCTTGGCTCCAGAAATATTCTTTATTGATGTAAAAAATCCTCGCAAAGTTTCATTCCGTTCCGAGAACTTTTATTTCGGCACAAAAACAACACCATGGTAGTTCTGCTGAAAACAGCGTTAGTCCAGGGTTAGTTTCATTCAAATTATGCAAATTAGAGTCCAAAACAAGAGGAAAAGTGTTAGGAAAAGTAGATACGTTGGAGACGTATCAAAAACCTTCTTCTTAACCTCATCTCCGGATAAACCTACAAGCTTTAATAATCCACAAACTTCATCCACATAGATTAGGTGCATATTAGGATGTAGTGTTCCATCTCCTACATAAGGATTAGCTAGCAGTTTCTCTATCATACCCGAAGGAATCTGATAACAAATATTTTCAGTAGGTGCAGTAGATTGGGGGGAAACTCTTTGTGCTTCTGGTCTAGGTGAAGATACCCCAAACAAACCACTCAAAGGATTGTTTTCCATAGTAACAAGTAACAGTAAATTTCAGCACGTAATATAAATTTTCCCTTACCAATTTCCACTCACCAAAAGTGCTTCGCTCCCTGGAAACGGTGCCTGAGAAGAGCCTTGATGACCCACAACTATAGGGTATCAATCATAGTCCTTTCAATAAGTAAGAGTGTCGAACCCAACGAGGAGGAGAAGAAAATGACAAGCGGTTTTTAGCAAGGTATTTTCTGCAAGCACTGAAATTGTCGGTAACAGATAGTTTGATAGCAATATATTTTTTAACAAGTGACAAATAGAAAAAGTAACAATTAGTGGAGTAAGGTAGCTCAATCCTTTTTGTAGCATAGGACAGACCGGAACAATCTCTTATAATAAGTAAAGCGTTCTCGAGGACACACGGGGATTTCATCTCGTCATTTTCATCATCTTGGTTTGATTCATGTTTGCTACTTTGATAATTTGATATGTGGGTGGACCGGTGCTTGGGTTATGTTCTTACTTGAACAAGCCTCCCACTTATGATTAACCCCTCTCGCAAGCATTCGGAACTACGAAAGAAGAATTAAGATAACATATAACCATAGCATTAAACATATGGATCCAAATCAGCCCCTTACACAATAGCGCATAAACTAGGGTTTATGCTTCTGTCACTCTAGCGACCCATCATCTAATAACTACTTCACAATGCATTCCCTTAGGCCTAAAGATGGTGAAGTGTCATGTAGTCGACGTTCAAATAACACCACTAAGGGAATCACAACATACACATCATCAAAATATCGAACGAATACCAAATTCATATGAGTACTTATGACAAGACTTCTCCCATGTCCTCAAGAAGAAAAGCAACTACTCACAAATAATATTCATGCTCAAGATCAGAGAGATAATAAATAGCATAATATATCTAAACATATGATCTTCCACCAAATAAACCAACTAGCATCAACTACGAGATGTAATCAACACTACTAGCAACCCACATGTGCCAATCGAAGGTTTTGATACAAAGATTGAATATAAGAGATGAACTAGGGTTTGAGGTGAGATGGTGCTGGTGAAGATGTAGATGAAAATTGGTCCTCCCATGATGAGAGGGTTGTTAGTGATGACGATGGCTATGATTTCCCCCTCCCGGGGGGAATTATCCCCGGCGGAATTGCTCCGCCAGAGAGCAAAAGTGCTCCTGCCCAAGTTCCGCCTCGAGACGGCGGCGCTATGTCCCGAAAGTCCTCTCTTGATTTTTTTCTAGGGCAAATGGGCTTATGTATCATAAGATGGGCACCAGGGGCTGGCCAGGGCCCCACTACCCACCAAGGCACGCCTGCCCCCTGGCGCGCCCTGGTGCCTAGTGGGCACCTGGGTGGTCCCCTCTGGTATTTCTTTTCTCCAATAATTCTTATATATTCAAAAATAAATCTCCGTAAAATTTCAGCTCATTTGGAGATGTGCAAAATAGGTATCTCTGACATAGCTTTTTCATGTCTAGAATTTGTTGGCGTTCTGGGAACCTTTCTTGGGTCTGCGGAGCCTGGAATCTGACATTTGGCGCATCAGGTAGGGGCATGTCGAAGCCTCTCTTCCGCCAGTTGCTTCACCCCCGCTTCGTTGTTCTCATGGCGGACGCTCGTCAAGTTCGTGCTGAGCGCCGGGCAGCCCTTGCTGTCGCCCGGACGGCGCCCGCGGGCAACGGTGCTCCTCGCCGCTCCCCGTTGCTCGTGGCCAACGCTGCCACTGGCCCTGCAGCCCACGAGCAGCAGAATTCGTTGCTGCCTCCCTCCGTGCAATGTGACGGCTACACCGCCACTCCGTCGCTAACCTCAGCCACTGCTTCGTCCTCCCACGCCCGTCGCGGGCCGGCGACCGCACAGTCGGCGCTGCTCATGGCGCGTGAGCTTCTGCGCTACCGTCCGGCCAATGACCTCTACGAGGATTGGCTGGACCGCATCGCCGAGCTAATCAGCGCTGCTGGAGAGGCTCTTGCGTTGTCCCGTTCGCTGCCTCCCCTACAGCCCCAGGCGGGCGACGTAGCCCACGGTGCACTGATAACCCACAAGTATAGGGGATCAATTGTAGCCTCTTTTGATAAGTAAGAGTGTCGAACCCAACGAGGAGCTAAAGGTAGAACAAATATTCCCTCAAGTTCTATCGACCACCGATACAACTCTATGCATGCTTAACGTTAGCTTTACCTAAAACAAGTATGAAACTAGAAGGACTTTGTAGGTGTTGTTGAATAGGTTTGCAAGAATATAAAGAGCACCTAAATATAAACTAGGGGCTGTTTAGATAAAGAAGCAATAAAGTTAGTATAGCGAGTGTGGAAAAGTGGTGGTAGGAGTAGCAAAATTGTCCCTGGGCAATTGACTACTTTACTAGACCGATAGCAAGTTTTATGTGGGAGAGGCCACAGCTAGCATGTCATCCCTGACTTGGAATTCCATGCACTTATGATTGGAACTATTAGAAAGCATCCGCAACTACTAACGTTCATTAAGGTAAAACCCAACCATATGATATATTGGTCCCCCTTCAATCCTGTATGCATCAATTTCTATGCTAGGTTGAAGCTTCTGTCACTCTTGCCCTCCTTTACATAGTCCTATCAACATACAAAGAACCCTATGGTGTGATCCACGCGTGCGCTCATATAATGGGCACCAAAGGACAGCAACATAACCACAAGCAAATTAAACCAATCATAGCAATTCACCAATTACCGATAGGACAACGAAAATCTACTCAGACATCATAGGATGGCAACACATCATTGGATAATAATATGAAGCATAAAGCACCATGTTCAAGTAGAGGGTACAATGGGTTGCGGGAGAGTGGACCATTGTAGATAGATGGGGGAAGGTGATGGAGATGTTGGTGAGGATGACGGAGGTGTTGGTGTAGATCACGGTGATGATGATGGCCCCGGCGGTGTTCCGGCGCCACCGGGAGATAGGGGGAGAGAGCCCCCCTTCTTCTTCTTCTTCCTTGCGATGGGAGAAGGGTTTTGAGGGAGTCCTGGATTAGGGGGTATCCGGACAGCCGGACTATATACTTTGTCCGGACTATTGGAGCATGAAGATACAAGACTCAAGACTCCATCCTGTGTCCGGATGGGACTCCCCTTTGCGTGGAAGACAAGCTTGGCGATCCGAATATTATATTTCCTTCCTTATAACCGACTCCGTGTAAACCCTAGCCCTCTTCGGTGTCTATATAAAGTGGAGAGGTTGGTCCTTAGAAGGCCGATCACAATCACAACCATAATCATCAAAGGCTAGCTCCTAGGGTTTAGCCTTTATGATCTCGTGGTAGATCTACTCTTGTACTACTCATATCATCAATATTAATCAAGCAGGAAGTAGGGTTTTACCTCCATCGAGAGGGCCCGAACCTGGGTAAACATTGTGTCCCTTGCTTCCTGTTACCATCAGCCTAAGACGCACAGATCGGGACCCCCTACTCGAGATCCACCGGTTTTGACACCGACATTGGTGCTTTCATTGAGAGTTCCTCTGTGTCGTTGCTGCAAGGCTTGATGGCTCCCTCAATCGTCAACGACACGGTCCAGGGCGAGACTTTTCTCCCCGGACAGATCTTCGTGTTCGGCGGCTTCGCATTGTGGGCCAATTCTCTTGGCCATCTGGAGCAGATCGACAGCTATGCCCCTGGCCACTAGATCAGGATCGGAGACCTGAACTACACGGACGATATCCACAGAGACTTGATCTTCGATGGAATCGGGCCTGTGCCAGGAGCGCCGGATAGTCACGATGAGCACGGCTTAGACCTGCTGTAGGACAATGCTCGGGATATCACCCCTGCAGCAGCCCCGGACCTAGATTCAGAGCAGACTGCATGGCCCAAGGACGGGTGGATGGACCCCGCCCCGCCGGTCGCACACTCATCGGCAGTGGAGCCGAACACAGGCCTCACCTCTAAGGAAGCCTGTGACTCCGGACCCCCGGACTCGTTTCCGGTTGTAGGTCCCAGTCCGCGCGCTCCCGAGCCCGCCGAGCCTGGTTGGGCTCCGGTAATGGAGTTTACCGCTGCGGATATCTTCCAGCACTCGCCCTTTGGCGACATGCTGAACTCGTTAAAGTCTCTCTCTTTGACAGGAGACTCTTGACCGAACTATGTCTGGCTCGAGTGGGAAGCAGGCGACGAAGGAATTCGTTCCCCACCCACCACCCACTTCATTGCCACGGTCGATGATCTAACCGACATGCTCGACTTCGACTCTGAAGACATCGACGGTATGGATGATGATGTAGGAGAAGAACAGGAACCACCGCCCACAGGGCGGTGGACAGCCACCCCGTCGTACGACATATACATGGTGGACATGCCCAAGGAGGACGACGACGACAATCCGGAAGATAAAACCCCTGGGCAAAAACCAAAGCGACAGCGCAGACGCCGCTCCAAGTCCAGCAACAGTAAAAATAGCGACAAGAGCACCAGAAAGATCGACACCCCAGTCAACTCCGAAGGAAACAACGACCATATGGACCCAGCGATGGATCATGACGAGCCAGGTCACACTGAATACAGTTCGAAGCAGATGCCTGATCACAATGATCCCGAGGGACGAGTTCATCAAATCGCCCGAGGACAAGAACACAGTCTGGATGATGATGCATTCATCATCCCAGAAAAATGTGTGGAACGAGGTAACATCCACAGAACGCTTATGGCCACCGCGAGAAGTCTAAAGAAGCAGAAGCAATGGCTAAAAGCCGCACAGGAAACGCTCAATCGCAGATGGAATGAAGTGCTAGACACTGAAGAAAGATACGGCGACGATCGCCATACAAAGAGATACCCAAAACGCAAGCTACTGCCAGAATTCAACAAAGAGGCCGTTCCACCAAAGAATAACATGACCAGGAGGCCGTACGTACCATTTCATAACCGCAACAGAGCAGCTATCGACGCCGCGCACGATTTGCGTGAGCACCTGGATAAGAAAGCCGGCGCGGCTAGGTCCATCTACGGATCTAAAGGACACACACCGGCACGGGACTATGGTCACCAAAAGGATCATACCAATCGAATACTAGTTCGGAATAAACACCGGACACAACAACAGCCGACGACATGCCACAGCATATCCAGATACAGAGGGGCTGCTCACCCCCTGTGCTTCACTGAAGAAGTACTGGACCATGAATTCCCATAGGGTTTTAAACCTGTGAACATAGAGGCATACGACGGAACGACAGAGCCAGGGGTCTAGATCGAGGATTTTATCCTGCATATCCACATGGCTCGTGGGGATGACCTCCACGCCATCAAATACCTTCCCCTCAAGTTGAAGGGACCAGCTCAACACTGGTTGAAAAGCCTCCCCGAAAATTCAATTGGGAGTTGGGAGGAACTCGAGGACGCTTTCAGGGCCAACAGCCCGAAGAGTCCGCCCGCAAGCTTTGGAACAGATTCCTCACTAAGAAGAATCAAATTGTCGATTGTCCCGATGCCAAAGCCTTAGCGGCATTCAAACACAGCATCCGCGACGAGTGGCTTGCCAGACACCTCGGCCAAGAAAAGCCAAGGACAATGGCAGCCTTAACAAGCCTTATGACCCACTTTTGCGCGGGTGAAGATAGCTGGTTGGCCCGTAAAGGCACCAGCGACCCAATTACATCCGAAATAAGGGATGGCAACGGGAAGCCACGGCGTAATAAAAACAAACAAAACAAGGAAGAGAGCCCGGACAACACAACGGTCAACGCCGGATTCAGGGGCTCTCGACCCGATCAGCAAAAGAAGCCATTTAAAGGCAGTAAGGAGGGACCGTCTGGTCTGAACAGAGTCCTGGACAGACTGTGCCAAATTCATGGCACCCCCGACAAACCTGTGAACCACACGCACAGAGAGTGCTGGGTCTTCAAGCAGGCCGGCAAATTAAATGCCGAACACAAGGGAAGGGAAACACCAAGTGAAGACGAGGATGAACCTCACCAGCCGAACACTGGGGGACAGAAAAAAATTCCCACCAGAGGTTAAAACAGTAAATATGATCCACGCGACTCACACATCCACGAGAAGGCACGAACGCGCGCTCAGAGACGCGTACGCTATAGAGCCCATCGTACCCACACCTAACTACTGGTTGGCTTGTCCGATCACCTTCGATCACACGGACTGCCTGACTAGTATTTGGCGCGGAGGATCAGAGGCCTTGGTGCTTGACCCAATAATCGACGGATACCATCTCACCCACGTCCTCATGGACGGCGGCAGTAGTCTCAATTTAATATACCAGGACACTGTCCACGGGATGGGGATAGACCCATCCAGAATTAGCCAAAGCAACACCACCTTTGAAGGGGTGATACCAGGCGTTGAAGCCTACGGCAGGGGCTCCATCGTACTGGAGGTAACATTCGGCCCCCCGGGCAACTCCAGAAGCGAAGAACTACTCTTCACCATCGCACCCTTCCAAAGCAGCTATCACGCATTGCTTGGAAGAGTGACCTTCGCCCGCTTCAACGCAGTACCACACTATGCCTACCTTACACTCAAGATGCCCGGTCCACATGGCGTCATCACCATTAATGGAAACACAGATCGCTCTTCACGCGCGGAGGAATACGCGACGGCTCTAGCGGCCGGACTCTAAGCGGCCTCCGATACCAAAAAGCATGACTGGTCGTTAAGACCACGGACACGGTTAGATGAGTCCGGCAGCCCGGATAAAAATGAGCTAGGGCGCCGTATATGTAATCCCATAGAGGACACCGAGGGCTATAAATATTTAATAAAACCCCACCGTTGGCCTGACCTTATTTACAGGCCAATACCTTACACTTTTACCATCCATCGCATGCTTACGTCGTACTCTTTTACAGGAGTTTTTCTTTTTTATAGACACATTGCGTGCGATACCTTTCTAGGAAATGGCACAACGGAGACAAAGGCGCAGACGTGCAGCAGGGCCCCGCTCAAAGGTTTCTCTTTAGATTAAGCCCCTGTGCAAACCTTTTATATTGCCTCTTGTTGTTTACGCATCCCATGGGTACTATACCCACAAAGGATACTGCCGTTATTGGCACTTCGCCACGACAGACCGATGCACGTACCTGGAAATATAGGGTTTGTAATGAAAGGGCGCTATTCAGTCCATTTTCTGTTACAAAGTCCGAATACCTTCGGGAGTGTTCGGCATCACGAGTTTGGCCTTATATGCATCAGCTCCGAATCATGTCTTTGGTCAAATGTTGGGTTTGCCCGGCTCCTGGGTTTGCCGCCTTATGTTCCGTTCTTATCAGCCAAGGCGGCCAAAGGAGAACTACTACGATTGTGCCCTGATTATTCCGGATGAGCACCTCAGTAGAGAAAGCCGAAAACTGACTGTCATGATACAACTAGAGACTGTTTAACCACTCGAAGACTTATCGGAATCTTTAGGATTCCTCCGCATTAACGAAGGACCGTTTCCCGGTCATGTACACACGTGCCCGTATTCGGATGCACGCGAAGGTACCAGGGGCTACTATCCAGGGGCTACATAGTAGCCCCACCATTAAATTCCCATGGCTAAGCGAAAGTGTTACAGCTATATAGTCCGGTTGCCTAGTTCGACGTGCGATCACCTCCTTAATGGACCAAGACGTTGGATCAAGTGTGATTATGCATATTTTTAGCGAACACCCCCGCAATGTATGCGTGGGGGCTGAAGCCAACGACTGCTAACTTTCAGATTACACATATACATAAAAACGGCCGCACAGGAGACACAATAATACTGTCAGGCAAAAAGTATAAATATAGCCTTGTAATGAAAATAACATTGTTTTTACAATGATTCGATTTGTCACTCGAACAAGACATTCTTCGATCACTGCGCCTCTATTAAGCGGGCACCTTCTGTTACCTACTCCAAGTAGTGCTCGGCCGGATCCTGGCCTCCCGCCGGATTCTGGGTCGCTACAATGGTGGCCTCCATATCTGTCCAATAGGCTTTAACGCGGGCAAGAGACATTCGTGCACCCTCTATGCACGCCGACCTTCTCATGGTGTCGATCTGAGATATGGTCCCAAGGAATTGTTGCACCAAATCAAAGTAACTGTCCGGCTTAGTCCCCTTCGGCCAAAGATGGTCTATTACAGACCGCATTGCAAGCCCGGCCAGCCTATGAAGCTCCGCCACAGCAGCCATCGTCTCACTTAACGGCAGCGGGCGCGCGGGAGCATTGAATTGCAACCAGAAAAGCTTCTCCACTTCTTTATCACCTTGATCCTCGAAAAACTTGGCTGCATCAGCTGTACTCTTTGCCAAGTCCGCATACGCGTCTACAGGACTCCAGCGTCCATCCAGGGGAGCATACTTTGGATCGAAAAACTTCGTCCGCAGTAAGTAGGAGCCCCCAGCCGCGATTTTACCGGCCTGTTGAAGCTCCTCCCACACACCCCTGACTTCGGTCCGCATCTCCTTGGTGGCATTAAGTGCCTTCTTCAGGTCAGCCGAATTAACCTTATTCTCCTTTTCAAGGAGTTCATACTGGTCGGCGGCATTTTTCAACTCCACAGCCATTTCGGCTATCTTTTCCTCGCTTCGGCGGTGAGCAGCCTGTTCGGCTCTCAATTCTTCAGCCGCCTTTAGGGCAGCCGCATTGCTAACCCGAGCTTGTTCCTTGGCCAGGGCAAGTTCCGCCCTCAGGGCTTCCACGGCAGCAGCACCATCTGCAGTCCAAACATATTGCATTAATATTATGCCCCTCTCATATTTTCCTATACAACATAATAAGGAAAGCAGAGCACATACCTTGTGACTCGTTCAACCGCTCGTTCACCAGCGTAATATCGGCATCAATAGATCCGATCTGCATCCTTAGTTCGGCAACTTCAACGGACTGGTCGGCTGTCGGACCCTTAGATACCTGCGCATATGTACAGCACAATCATTACTTATGAAATATGATCCTCTGTTTGCTGCCTAGGGTGGGCAACCAGAGTCTCAGGGGCTACTATGCATATGGAGCACACCTAGCGCATGCCTCACAGCCAAAAAATCGTGTATTTTTCACAACATACCTCAAAGCCTCTGAGCAGGCTTGTAAATGCTTCATTCAAACCGCTTGTGGCGGATGAAATCTTCTTGACCACCGTGCTCATTACTGAGCGGTGCTCCTCCGAGAGCGCAGCTTGCTCTAGAAGGCCCGTCAGTATGTCCGGTCGAACACCGAACTGTGTCGGACCCTTCTCATCGCCCCCCATGGGAGCCGAACGCTCCGGGCTCAGGGTGACTGAAGGATTAGCCTCTGGCTTCGGTAGATCCGGACTCCTCTGTGACGACACCTTGGTGTCACCCACCTCATGAGACAGAGAAGCTAGTGGGGTCTGACTCTCCATCATCTCCGGAGGAAGATCCCCCGAAGACGAACTCTGTTGAGAAGAGCTGCTAGCCGGACTGCAAAGAATGGATCCTGGTTAGTGTACTCGGAGAAAAGTAGTACCTTCAAATTTACAGGTAGCTTACAGCTCGGCACGCAGTAAGGACGCCCTTTGGGGCAGGGCCCCCTGGTGACGATTTTTCCCCTACTTGGGCACCTTCGTCTCCAAGTCTTCGGAGGTGGCCCTCTTCTCCCCGCGCGGGGAGAAGGCTTTAGCCTCCCCTTTCCTACTATCCTCCTTAGGGGAGGTAGCAATTCCCCTGGTTTGGATGCGCAGTGTGTGAAGTTCGGTTTCTTTGTTCTTCCCTTCATCTTTCCCTGAGGGGCATTTTGCTGAGCAACCGGCCAAGCACCTTGGCAATAGTTGGACTAGGCGAGCCTTCGAGAAGTGGCGCCGGACACCTGATTCTCTCCGCCTTGTTGAGCCATTCCTGGCCACGGAGTGTTTTCAGAATAATGACTATGACGAATATAAACGAAGTGTCCGGTTTCAAGGTTACTTACTTGGGTATCTAGGCGATTGCAGCTTAGGCCCACATCCTCGGTGGTGTTCGGACACTTTACTTGTGGTCCGAAGAATAATTTACACATCCCTTCGAGCTTCAGGCCGAAGAAGTGCTTAATAGTCTGCGGACCCTCTGGATTGAACTCCCACATCCGGAGAGGCCGGCGTTTGCACGGCAACATCGGTCGGATTAGCATTACTTGAATTATGCTGACAAGGTTAATGTCCTTCTCGAGAAGCTCCCGGATATGGCTCTGCAGTATTGGTACATCACTAGCGGGCCCCCAATTCCGTCCTACGTCGGTCCATGACGCCAATTGTGACGGAGGGCCCGAGCAGAACTCGGGGGCGGCCACCCACTTTGTGCCTCTGGGAGCCGTGACATAAGACCACCTCTGCTGCCATACATCAGATACTTCTGGGAAAGAACCCTCTGGCCATGGGGCATCGGCGTTCCTGCTTATTATGGCACCTCCGTACTCCGCATGTCACCCCTCGATCATCTTCGGCTTCATATTGAAGGTCTTGAGCCATAAGCCGAAGTGTGGAGTGACGTGGAGAAAAGCCTCGCACACAATGATGAATGACGAGATATGGAGGATAGCGTCCGGAGCTAGATCATGAAAATCTAACCCGTAATAGAACATGAGCCCCCTCACAAAGGGATCAAGGGTGAGGCCCGAGCCGCGGAGGAAGTGAGGAACAAATACAACGCTCTCGTTAGGCTCGGGAGTTGGGATGACCTGCCCGGGAGCTGGAAGCCTGTGCTGGATGTCGGCAGTCAGATATCCGACCTCCCTAAGCCTCGCAATGTCCTCCTCTTGGATCAAGGAGGCCACCCATCGGCCTTGAGGGTTGGATCCGGACATATTGGAGGATCTGGGGTGTTTGAGTTTGGGTCTCGGGTGTTAGAACTCGAGATGCGAAAGGGCGCAAGGGTGATGGAAAAGAGGTATAGGCCTCGGCCCCTTTATAAAGGGGGTGAATATCAAGAGTCCTCAGCGTGACCGCTTGAGACCTATCTAAAAACACACGGAGTCGTACCAACGGTCATCGTGGGGTTGCGCACGCCCGTATTGATGGAAGATCCCGTAATAAGAGGAACACGATCTCTACTTTGCCAGGGCGTGCGAATAAAACCGCCTCGCAACGCGAGTCGAGGTGGGCCAAGAAATGCCGGTTCGTGTTGAGCCAGGCCATGATGCAAGGGCACGACGAATGAAGATTGCCAGCAGATCAGATTTATGCTATGTTCCCTACGATAGTATGTGAGGATCATCTCGCAGATCCCGACACGGTCTAAGTGTTCGATAATTACTTTGGAGTATTCGGAGATGGAACCCGCCTTGCAATGCCGAAGACAAGACTGCGCGCCGGACTCATCGTCATTGAAGCCTGGTTTAGGGGCTACTGAGGGAGTCGTGGATTAGGGGGTATCCTGATAGCCGGACTATATATTTTGTCTGGACTATTGGAGCGTGAAGATACAAGACTCTGTCCCATGTCCGGATGGGACTCCCCTTTGCGTGGAAGACAAGCTTGGCGATTCGGATATTATATTTCCTTCCTTGTAACCGACTCCGTGTAAACCCTAGCCCTCTCCGGTGTCTATATAAACCGGAGAGGTTGGTCCTTAGAAGGCCGATCACAATCACAACCATAATCATCATAGGCTAGCTCCTAGGGTTTAGACTCTACGATCTCATGTTAGATCTACTCTTGTACTACTCATATCATCAATATTAATCAAGCAGGAAGTAGGGTTTTACCTCCATCGAGAGGGCCCAAACCTGGGTAAACATTGTGTCCCTTGCTTCCTATTACCATCAGCCTAAGACGCACAAATCGGGACCCCCTACCCGAGATCCGACGGTTTTGACACCGACAGGTTTCCCCTCTAGTCCATGGTCTCCATGGCGTGGGAGGGGCGAGAGCCCCTCCGAGATTGGATCTGTCTCTCTGTCTCTCTATGTTTCTGCGTTCCTCCCTGTTCCAGATTCTGGCCTTTCACCTTTTCTTATATTCTCGGAGATCCGTAACTCCAATTGGGCTGAAATTTTAACATGATTTCTGTCCAGTTATTAGCTTTCTTGCGGCGAAAGAAGGGCATCAACCGCCTTACGGGGTGGCCATGAGGGCCCAGGGCGCGCCCCCTGCCTCGTGGCCCCCTCGGGCATCGTCTCACGTTGATTCTTCTTCCCAAAAATCATAAATATTCCAAAAAAATCTCTGTTAGTTTTTATCCCGTTTGGACTCCGTTTGATATGGGTTTTCTGCGAAACAAAAGACATGCAACAAACAGGAACTGGCACTGGGCACTAGATCAATATGTTAGTCCCAAAAATAGTATAAAAAGTTGCCAAAAGAATATGAAAGTTGTAGAATATTGGCATGGAACAATCAAAAATTATAGATACGACGGAGACGTGTCACGCGCCTCCTCCTCCTCTTTGGCAAGATGTCGTCCCTGAGCCAAGGCGCAAGGCCCCCCAGTGCGACCAGCCGTGTAGGGCACCTGCAGGCGACGAAGAAAGTTGTCGGGTCGTGCAGCGGCCTCAGGGAGAGGCGCGTGTGCTCCCAGCTCCTCCTGCACCTCCATGTCAAGACCGCGTGCAGGCCGAGGTGGTTGCACGCGGGCGTCAAGGGCTGCCCCCCCCTCCAAGGCAAGCCCCCATGGCCACGGCGGGATGCCGAGTGTTCACTCTAGAGCTTCGGCGCGTCATCTGGCCCGGCAAGTTGAAGTCGGACCTGCCTCCGCAGTATGACGGTACTCCCGAACCGGCCAAGTTCCTTCGGCTCTACGAGTTGAGCATCAAAGCAGCAAGTGGTGACGAGAGGGTCATGGCGAACTAGTTCCCCATGGCTCTCAAGGATGGCGCGCGCTCGTGGCTCCTGAACCTCCCGGTGGGGTCGATCTCCTCCTGGGACGAGCTGCGCAACCGCTTCATTGCCAACTTCCAAGGCACCCACGATTGTACTCCTGCAGCTGGCGACCGGTGACGCATCAAGCAACAATCAGGAGAGACCTTGCATAAGTACATCCAGCGCTTCACCAACATTCGCCTCAAGATCCCCAAGGTGTCGGACGAGGCCATCATCTCAGTGTTCCCTGATGGTGTCCGAGACGTCAAGATGAAGGAGAGCTTGCCATACACGAGGACTTATGCTCGGTGAGGGAGTTCCGGACTAGGGGGTGTCCGGATACCCGAACTATCATCATCGGCCGGACTCGAAGACTATGATGATACAAGATTGAAGACTTCGTCCCATGTCCGGATGGGACTTTCCTTGGCGCGGAAGGCAAGCTTGGCGATACGGATATGTAGATCTCCTACCATTGTAACCGACTCTGTGTAACCCTAGCCCTCTCCGATGTCTATATAAACCGGATGGCTTTAGTCCATAGGACGAACAACAATCATACCATAGGCTAGCTTCTAGGGTTTAGCCTCCTTGATCTCGTGGTAGATCTACTCTTGTAACACACATCATCAATATTAATCAAGCAGGACGTAGGGTTTTACCTCCATCAAGAGGGCCCGAACCTGGGTAAAACATCGTGTCCCTCGCCTCCTGTTACCATCCGCATAGACGCACAGTTCGGGACCCCCTACCCGAGATCCGCCGGTTTTGACACCGACATTGGTGCTTTCATTGAGAGTTCCTCTGTGTCGTCGCCAATAGGCTCGATGGCTTCTTCGATCGTCATCAACGACGCAGTCCCGGGTGAGACCTTCCTCCCCGGCAGATCTTTGTATTCGGCGGCTTTGCACTGCGGGCCAATTCGCTTGGCCATCTAGAGCAGATCGAAAGCTACGCCCCTGGCCATCAGGTCAGATTTGGAAGTTTGAACTTCACGGCCGACATCCGTGGGGACTTGATCCTCAATGGATTCGAGCCACAGCCGAGCGTGCCGCACTGTCACGATGGGCATGATTTAGCTCTGCTGCCGGACAGTACCCTGGAGGCCGCACTCGAGCCCGCTCCGATCTTCAATTCGGAGCCAGCTGCGCAGATCGAGGACGGATGGCTAGACATCGCCTCGGGGGCTGCAACCTCTACAGCGATAGAGTCGAACACTGATCTTGTCCCTCACATAGCTCGTGACTCCGAGGTGCCGGACTCCTTGCCGGACTCCGAACCTCCCTCGCCCTCACCAATCGAATCCGGTTGGGCGCCGATCATAGAGTTTACTGCCTCGGACATCTTTCAACACTCACCTTTCGGCGACATCTTGAGTTCGCTAAAGTGCCTCTCGTTATCAGGAGAGCCCTGACCGGATTGCGGCCAGGACGGTTGGGATGCGGATGACGACGAAATTCAAAACCCACCCACCACCCAATTAATAGCCACTGTCGACGATCTAACCGACATGCTAAACTATGACTCCGAAGACATCGACGGTATGGACGACGATGCCGGAGACGACCAAGAACCAGCGCCTACCGGGCACGGGAAAGCCACCCCAACTCACAACGTATACATGGTGGATACACCAAAAGGAAGCGATAATGAGGAAAAAGGGACGTGGCGAAGGACAACTCCCCCAACAAACAACCAAAACGGCGACGCAAGCGCCGCCCGAAGACCTGCCTCGATAAAAATGGCACCCATACGGACCCGGCCTTAGAGCAGGGCAAAGCAGTGGACGGCGCACATGCCACCGAGCAGCCATCCGAACATGATGAACTGGATAGGCAACCCATCCCTGGCAAAGATGATCTCACATCACCAGAGCATACGAATCTTCATAAAAGGCTCGTCGCCACGGCAAGAAGTTTGAAGAAGCAAAACCGGAAGCTCAAAACAGCGGAGGACGCACTCAGAATGAGATGGAGCAAAGTACTCAACAGCGCAGATAAACATGGCGCTAGTCACCAGACAAAGAGCTACCCGAAGCGCAAGCTGTTGCCTGAATTTGAGAAGGAAGCCTTAGAGCCCCCGCAGTCAAAAAAGAAAGAAGCCGCCTGGTCGGATAGACGACCAGATGACAGGCCAAGAGCAACAAGGGGCGCCGCACACAAACCGGCACTCGATCAGCATAAAGATCCTCGGAAAAAGGACGACCTAGTCAGATCTATTTATGGGCCAAAAAAGAAGACTCCAGGAAGCAACATAACCCGCAGAGCATTTGAAGACAACGGCACACCCAAATACAGGGGCGCCGCACACCCACTATGTTTCACCGATGAGGTACTGGATCATGGATTTCCAGCGGGATTCAAACCCGTAAACATAGAAGCATTTGACGGAACGACAGACCCCGGAGTCTAGATTGAGGATTATATCCTACACATACATATGGCCAAAGGAGACGATCTCCATGCCATAAAATACCTACCCCTCAAGCTCAAAGGGCCAGCTCGGCATTGGCTTAAAAGCCTCCCAGAAAATACCATTGGAAGTTGGGAAGAGCTTGAAGATGCGTTTCGAGCAAATTTTCAAGGGACTTATGTCCGCCCTCCGGATGCAGACGATTTAAGTCACATAACTCAACAGCCCGGAGAGTCAGCACGCAAATTCTGGAACAGGTTCCTCACTAAAAAGAACCAAATAGTTGACTGTCCGGACGCTGAAGCCTTAGCAGCCTTTAAACACAACGTCCGAGACGAATGGCTGGCCAGACACCTCGGCCAGGAAAAACCAAGAACAATGGCCGCACTAACAAGCCTCATGACTCGCTTTTGCGCGGGGGAAGACAGCTGGCTGGCTAGGTGCAGCACCAGCGACCTGAGTACATCCGAAGTTAAGGATGGAAATGGGAAATCACGACGCAGAAAAGATCAGCGCCGGAATAAGGAAAAAGGCCCGAATAGTACGGCGGTCAATGCCGGATTCAAAAGCTCTCGGCCGAACAACAAAACACTACCCCTCAAGGACAACAGTGACGAGCTATCCAACCTAAATAAGATTCTGGACAGACTATGTCAAATACATGGTACCCCCGGGAAGCCTGCAAACCATACCCACAGAGATTGTTGGGTGTTCAAACAGTCCGGCCAACTTAATGCCGAACACAAGGGGCTCGACACACCAAGCGAAAGTGATGAAACCCAACAGCATCACTCCGAAAAACAGAAGACTTTCCCACTAGAAGTAAAAACAGTGAACTCACTTCATGTGATAACACGAAAAGACAGCGCGGCACCTGCAATACCAGGACACCGGCCGTAGAATGGGGATAGACCATACCAAAATTCGCCATAGCAGCACTTCCTTTAAAGGAGTGACGCCAGGCCTTTAAGCCAATTATACAGGCTTTGTACCACTAGAGGTTGTGTTCGGTTCATCCGACAACCTCCGTCGCGAAAAGCTCACTACCCATCGCCCCATTCAAACAGTAGCCCTTAAGCACTACTAGGGCGCGCAGCTTTCGCCAGCCCTAACGCAATACCACATTACGCGTTTTTTACGCTTAAAAATGCCCGGTCAACGTGGCATAATTTCATTAAAAAGTAACTCCGAGTGTTCCTCGACCATGGAGAAACGTGAGACTGCCTCGACAGCCACACACTAATCAGACCTTGCGGGTCAAAGCCCCTAAAAACAGGTCATTCAGACCTCGGACATGGTTAGGCGAGTCCGGCAAGGGGCTTCCCAGCCGCATATCCCCTTTATAAGGGGTTGCGTGTATAAATGATGAGAGCCAATAAAGCTCAATTTTCTTCCTTCTATTCTATTTTTATACAACCTCTGCATGATATTTCTTGGAAACTAAGTCCTTCTCTTTTACAGATGAAGCACGTGCTACACCCGTCCAGGATACAGCACAATGGAGGCACAGGCGCAGACGTGCGGCAGGGACCCGTTGCAAGGATTCTTTTCAGATTAAGACCCTGCGTCAACCTTTCTTACTGTCTCTTGTTGATACACATCCCCCGGTTTCAAACCATAACCGAGGAGTAGGCTGGCATTTTGGCATCGGCCGCGTCAGAAGTTCCCGCCTGAACCTGGACACTAGGGGCTTAGGGCATCGTTCTGCCCGGTATCATAAAGACCGAACACCTTAGGGAGTGTTCGGCGTCTCGAGTTAGGCCTTATATGCATCAGCTCCGAATCATGTCTTTGGTCAAATGTTGGGTTTGCCTGGCTCCTGTGTTTTGCTGCCTTACGTTCCGTATCATCGGCTAACGCGGCACGAGGAGAACTACTGCGATTGTGCCCCGGATCGGCCGGGCGAGCACCTCAGTAGACAAAGCCGAAAACTGACTGTCATGATATAGCGAGAGACTGGTCGACCACTCAATCGACCACTGGAATGTTTAGAATTCCTCTGCTTTGACGAAGGACCGCTTCCCGGTCAGGCACATACGCACCCCGAAGTTCGGAGAGGAGCGGTGCCGCTAGGGGCTATATAGTAGCCCCACATTCGAGCTCCTATGGCTAAGTGAAAGTAATAAAGCATTATAGTCTGGTTGCCTAGTTTGCTACGGCTATCACCTCCCTACAAGGACCAAGACGTTGAATTAAGTGTGAAAAAGTGCTTTTCTTTTTGCAAACACCCCCGCACCATGTGCGTGGGGGCTGAAGCCGAAGACTGCAACTTTCAGGTTATTCGTACATATACGGCCGCACAGGAGATAGTTCAATACTTGAACACACAAGTATAAAAAGTTATTGCATTATAAACATGATATAAGAAATCATACATGTCATTCAAACATAACATCTTTCGAGCACTATGACTCTATTATACGAGCGCCCTGCAGGACTTCCTCAAAATAGTGCTCGGTGGGGAATCGGCTTTTGTCCGAACCCCGGGAAGCAACAGCGGTGGCATCCATCTCCGCCCAGTATGTCTTACCACGGGCGAGAGCCATCCGTGCACCTTCTACGCATGCTGACCGCTTCATCGCCCCAATACGCGGCACCGCCCCAAGGAATTGCTGCAACAAGCCAAAATAACTCTTCAACTTGGGCCTTTTCTGCCACAGATGAGCAACCACATCCGTCATGGCAAGTCCGAACAATCTATTCAGCTCAGCCCACTCAACAAGCCGATCACTCAATGGAAGTGGACGCTCCGAACTATGGAATTGAGACCAGAAAAGCTCTTCCATTTTGTGATCCTCCTGGCTTCGAAAGTGCACGACGGCGTCCGCCGCACTCGCCGCCAAGTCCAGATAAGGATCCTCCGCACCGTACAACCGGCCCAGCTGAGCATACTTCGGATCCGTGAACTTCCTGCGCAGCATAAAGGGCTTTCCAGCCATAATATCTCCAACCTGACATAGTTCCTCCTTCATAGCCCGCATCGCACTACGGGCATCCTTGGCTTCGGCGTCGGCCTTCTTCGGGTCCTCTTGCTCCGCTCGGCGTTCTCCTTCAAGAACCTCTAGGCGGTCGGTAGCAACTTTTAATTTCGTGGCCATTCTGGCCACCTCCTCCCTGCTTCGGCAGTGAGCAGCCTTCTCGGCTTCTAGCTCTTCCGCTGCCTTCGAGGCAGCCGCCTCGCTTTTTTTTGGCTTGCTCCTTGGCCCGAGCAAGTTCTGCTCGAAGGTCTTCCACAGCAGCAGCACCATCTGCATCAAGCATACAAATTGTAAGGAATGGGCGTCAGCTCCCTTACTAGGCGACCGCGGAGCAACCACTTACCTTGTGACTCATCAAGTCATTTATTAACCAGCGAGATGTCCGCATCCGTAACGTCGAGTTGCCTCTTCAGTTCGGCAACTCCATCAGTCCGGCTGGCCACTGAACGTTCCGCCACCTGCATAGGAAAGGCGACAATCTATAACTGAGATTATGATCCTCGGCACGTTGTCGCTTTCGACAGCATACCAAGTCTCAGGGGCTACTATCTATACAGGGCGCACTTCATGTGCAAAACTATCAAAAGGTATGTCATTTTTTGCGTACCTCAAATCCCGTCAGCAAGCTTCCGACGGCCTCATACAACCCACTCTCGGCGGACGAGATCCTTTCAATAACCGTACTCATTAATGTGCGGTGACCTTCCGAGATGGACGCCCTCCTAAGTAAATCCTGCAGCTCCATCGGCCGTATTCCAATGGGTGCCGAACTCTCTGGCCCCGCCGGACTCGAGGAGACCCTCCGCGACGACACCTCAGGGTCGTCCGCCCCGCACGATGGGGTGGCAGATGGAGGTGTTTCACTCTCCATCATCTCCGGACGAAGGTCTCCAGAAGATGAGATGTGCTGAGACGGGCTGAGATCCGAACTACAAGATGAAAACTTCGGTTACCCTTAAAAATTAAGCAGGGGTATCCACTATTACGGCTCGCTGGAGGGTTGATTCCTCCGAGGAGATAGTGCGGCCGGGACTCTTCCCGGCACAGGACCTTCTGGTACAGATTTCTTTCCCCGCTTCGAGGCCTTGGCCTCCGGGTCTTCGGAAGCTGTCCTCTTCTCCCCCTGGAAGGAGGGACTCTTGACTCCTCCCTTACTGAAAGCCTCCTTGGCAGAGGTGGTAGTTCCCCTGTGCCCCCCTTCGCTCTCCTCCGAGGGTGCAACCTCCAACATTTTAATTAGCACGTGATCCTGCGTGGTCTCAGGGAGGGGGGCCGGACACCGTATTAGTTTTGCTAGCGCTATCCACTCCTGTCCAAGGGATAGCTGGTTAAAAGGCAAACCCACGATAAATAAGTGGACAGTTTGTCCGGACACAGGGCTACTTACTTGAGTATCCGGGTGATTGCAGCTTAGGCCAGCGTCCTCGGTCAAGACCGGACGCATCTCTTGCGATCCGAAGAACAGTTTGTACATCTCCATGGGTGTCAAACCCATGAAGTGTTGAAGAGCTCGTGGCCCCTCCGGATTAAATTCCCACAGGCGGAGGGGGCGACATTTGCAGGGCAGTAGGCACCGGATCAACATAACCTGTACTACTGCGACCAGATTGATCTCCCTTTCTTCGAGGCCTCGAATCCGGTCCTGCAAAAGGGGTACGTCTTTAGGCGGCCCCCAGTCACGCCCCTTGTTGACCCATGATGTCAACTGTTGTGGAGGGCCCGAGCGGATGACGGGCGGCGGCCTCTGCCTGCTGCCCCTGGGAGCGGTGATATAGAACCACTCCTGTTGCCACACGCCGAGCTCCTCTTGAAAAGAGCCCTCGGGCCATGGAGCATCGGCCCTCTTGCTTATAATCGCCCCTCCGCACTCTGCCTGATGCCCCTCGATCATCTTCGGCTCCATGTTGAAGGTTTTGAGCCACAAGCCGAAGTGAGGGGTAGTGCAGAGGAAGGCCTCGCAAACGACAATGAACGATCAGATGTGGAGGATGGACTCCGGAACCAAGTCATGGAATTCCAGCCCATAGTAAAACATGAGCCCCCTCACGAAGGGGTCCATCGGGAAGCCTAAGCCCCTACGGACGTGAGACACGAACACAACGCTCTCGCCAGGCTCGGGAGTAGGAATAACTTGCCCTCGGGCAGGCAACCTATGCGAAATCTCATAGGTCAAGTACCTGGCGTCTCTCAGCTTTAACATGTCTTCCTCCGTGACGGAGGAGGGCATCCACCGGCCCCGTGGGTCGGAGCCGGACATTGTCGAAGGTCGAAGGTACCCGAATCTGGAGCCCTGGGTGTTGGAACTCGGGGGCGAGGGGCGGATTCGATTGAGGATTGAAGAAAAAGAACTGACCTTGGTCTCATTATAAAGAGGAAGAATACCGAGAGCCGTCCTCGTGACCGTTTGGAACCCGCCTTCGATGGAGGGGGTGTGGCAATGGGCGCGGTTGGGTTACCCGCGTCCGTATTAATGGGAATCCCGGAATAAGGGGAACATGATCTCTGCTTCGACAAAGACGTGCCAAGGAAACCGCTTCGCTAAACGCGCTGAGGTGGTATAATAAAAATAATTCGAGTAAAGGCTTGGTAGTGGTGTGACGTCATGCCACGATATATGTCAGCAGATTGAACTTGTGTAAATATTATTCTCTCTACGGTGGTATGTGGAAATTATTTTGCAGAGCCGGACACTATCCTGGTGTTCACAATCTTCTATGAATTATTCGGAGGGAGAACCCGCCTTGCAATGCCGAAGACAACATGCGCGCCGGACTCGTCGTCATTGAAGCCTGGTTCAGGGGCTACTGAGGGAGTTCCGGACTAGGGGGTGTCCGGATAGCCGAACTATCATCATCGGCCGGACTCCAAGACTATGAAGATACAAGATTGAAGACTTCGTCCCGTGTCCGGATGGGACTTTCCTTGGCGTGGAAGGCAAGCTTGGCGATACGGATATGTAGATCTCCTACCATTGTAACCGACTCTGTGTAACCCTAGCCCTCTCCGGTGTCTATATAAACCGGATGGCTTTAGTCCATAGGACGAACAACAATCATACCATAGGCTAGCTTCTAGGGTTTAGCCTCCTTGATCTCGTGGTAGATCTACTCTTGTAACACACATCATCAAT
Organism: Triticum aestivum; assembly: GCF_018294505.1. Lineage (NCBI taxonomy): Eukaryota > Viridiplantae > Streptophyta > Magnoliopsida > Poales > Poaceae > Triticum > Triticum aestivum. The sequence continues at coordinate 396,124,700 of NC_057801.1, read as the reverse complement.
ATTAATCAAGTAGGACGTAGGGTTTTACCTCCATCAAGAGGGCCCGAACCTGGGTAAAACATCGCGTCCCTCACCTCCTGTTACCATCCGCCTAGACGCACAGTTCGGGACCCCCTACCCGAGATCCGCCGGTTTTGACACCGACACTCGGCCCTGGAGATGTTCAACATGGCGACCAGGTGCGCAAGGGCAGAAGAAGGTCGTCTCTCGCTCCTCGAGCTCCCAGAAGCCGATCCTGAAGATAAGAAGGCCAAGGCGAAGGATGTGAAGTGCAAGGGCCCGGCGGTGCTTGCGGCCAAGCCTGACATGAAGCGCGGCTGCGACACCCAGAGTCCTCCGAGGGCAACCGCCCGTTTTGTGTCTTCCACAACGTGCACAGCCACCACACCAATGACTGCCAAGAGCTTAGAGCTCTTCGCGATGGACGCCTTGATTGATGCCCTGAGCGCAATGACCGTGGCTACGACCGCGAAGGAGGTGGTAGCAGAGGCCGCTGGGACGATCATGGCCCCCGTCAGGGTTAGTGCGATCTGTGACGACCGCTGGCAGGACCAGCCTCGCGACGGTCCGTGGCGGGATCATCCTCGCGAGGACCGCCCTCAGGGAAATGCTGGCCTCCCTTCGCTGCCACCACCACCAAGAAGGAACGACGACCACTGCCAGGACGATGGGGCTGGGGGATTCCAAGAGCCTTGTGCTATCGCTTGCATCCTAGGAGGTGCTCACGCCCCAGCCTCCGATCACATCTTCAAGTAGTTTGCTCGTGAGGTGAACGCGGCCCTCCCCAAGCTCGAGGCATCGCGTCCGCTCAGGTGGTCCAAGTACGCCATCACCTTCGATTCTTCGGACCAGCTCAAGTGTGTGGCCGCCTCAGGCACGCTCCCCATGCTCTGCTCACCTACCATCAGCAATGTTCTCGTCACCAAGACACTCGTCGATGGTAGCGATGGGCTCAATGTTCTCTCCATCGAGATGACAGGCTCCAGGTGCCATATGACTAGCTTCAGCCCACCAAGCCATTCTCAGGGGTGATCAACGGCTCGACGCACCCCACCGGGCAGATTCGCCTCCCCATCACCTCCAGCAAGTGCGACAACTACCGCACCGAACTCATCAACTTTGATGTCGCTCACATTTTCCGGTCGTACAATTCCATCCCCGGGTACCCTGCTCTCGCCAAGTTTAGGGCAGAAACGCACCACGGCTACAACATCCTCAAGATAGCAGGAAGCGGCGGCATCATCACGGTCGCCTGCGATGAGAAATACGTGGTGTGATCCCTCGAGCGTGCCTACCAGGCCGTAGCGGTCGAGAACTCGGATGGCGAAGGAGAAGGTGAAGGCATCGTCCTTCCCCCCGAGGTTTCCCCCAAGAATAAGAAGCAGCTCCTCCTCAAGGGCACTCAGGAGGCTGGCATGAATGATGGTCGTGACTCGGGCCCCTCGCCCTCTGCTGGGGCACCTTTCCCTCTTGCACAGGAAGGCGTGCCTGGCGCCCTCCTTGGGTTGGGCTCAGGGGCTCTTCTCTGGAAGGCCTCTGACCTGGCCAACGTCACGAGGGAGGCATTCGGGCGCCATGTGGAGGCGTGCTTCAACGCGCGCTTCCACGAGTAAGGCACAAGGCGCGAGGCACCAAACGCACAGGAGTTCCTCACCAGGGAAATCGAAGATCTTCAGGAGGCGCATGCCATGCGAGGCGAGAAACAGCCCGCACCGCCCAATGCAGCTGCTGCTAAGGACACGAGCGGCAAGCCGCGCGTTTGCGTCAACATCCCGGGCCTCAACAGAGCTGCTTCTCAGGATCTCTTCTGGTCGTCCAGCGTCGGCCGGTGTGGAGGCCACCCCCACAGCTATGTCTGCATGCCATTCAGCCTGCCAGGTGCAGAAGCCTCGCTCCAGCGATGCATGCGTGGTGTCATGGCGTCTCGTGAAGCCAGGCGCTAGGCAGTCCTGACAGAGGAGGAGACGGAGCCTCCAGAGCCCCCCGAGGCTCAGGAGTTCGCTGGCTCATGACGAGCAACTTCTGTGGCGCACATCTTCTGCTACTTCAACACTTCTACCCCAACAGTGCCAGGTGACTTTTTAGTTCGTTCAGTTGAGGGCGCCCCTCGGGCTGCATTATCCTCAAGCTGTATGGGTCCGCCCCACAGCGTATATCGTTTTGCGCATCTATCAGAACTGATTTCGCCATTTTATGAGCTCCTTTACGCTATTGTCGGCATCATATCCATTGCCCTGCTATTCATGAGGCCGCCCCGCATGGCCCCCGTGCGCTAACCCGCCTTGAATTCAACCCGATGTAAGGGCTATTGGCACGACGCCTGTGCATGGGTCCATCCCTACAGCGCTGAAAAACCTGAGAGACCGAGCTCTGGCTCGCGGCCAGCTCAGCACACGCCACCTCGCCAGGTCTTTAGTGCCTTCACCTTCTCGCGGAAGGATCGCCGGCAGGTCAGCAAGCACTGTTGTATGCCATGCTTCCTTCTTCCAGCTAACTTGCAGGAATCTCAGGACCCGACGCGGTGAATCATGATCACTCTGAGGCGCCTGCGCGAGGCCAGTCATCCCTTTCCTCCACCGGACTCGCTTGTGCGTTAAAGAGGGAGCCTCTAAGCATCACGCTTCAGGGGCCCCTACTGACCCTCGAGCACTCACCCCCTGGCCTTGTCCACGTCATCGTGACCTAGCATACCAGTGGTGGCTGAGTTGTGCTAGGGAGCCGGGACCCGAGGACGAAGAGCACCCAGATGATGGGAGGGGAAGGGGTTGATGCAAGATTCACTTAAGGATTGTCGCGGCTGTGGAAACACGACCAGACATCACGCGAAAGGCTGCCACTGCAGTGTGAAGATAAACGTAGATCGAAAGATAAGTCCCTAAATGTGTGCATAGCGTTAATCTCACGATCAACATCACACCCCAAGCGAACGCGCTGGGACAAGGATGCTTCCCTTTCAGTCCTGCAGGAGCTGCTTGCACGTCAAAGGGGACCTCCTGAGAATCGCGCCTCAGGGGCTCTCACCGAACCTCGGGCCGCTCACCTCCTAGCCTTGACCACGGCATCGCTACCTGGCATACCAGCGATGGCTGAAGCCTACCTAGGAACTGGGTCCTGCAGACGTAGAGCGCAAAGCTACCGCGAGAATGAAAGGGGGGAACCATGCCCTAGCGGGAGACGCAAGCGTAACATTGATTGGAGAACAACAACTACTAAACAAAAGCATTACAAGTTTTTACATGCCCCCATGGGGTTTGTCATGACATGCTGCAGGAATGAAACAAAAGAGGAAGTCCTAATGAGAGCGCGGCCCCAATGGCTTCACCGGCAATGATGGGCTGACGCCATTCCTGAGGCGTGGGCGCGGCAGCTCGGTGGCTCGTAGCTGACGTCGTCGCTCGAGTCATGCGCGGAAGAAGCACTGCTGCTGTCCGAAGAGGCGCTGCCGCTGTCGGAGGAGTCGTTGGCAAGGCCAAGGCAAAGTTCGCCGCCGGTGGCCTTGTCACCGCAGCCGACTTCGTCAGAGCAGCACCCCAAGCATCGGCCTTCCTCGTCGGAGATCCTGAAGAAGAGCGTCGATGCCCCATCATACGTGAAGTAGATGGCGTGGGCCCCCTCCGGGCGGCACGCGCTGGCAATCGCGCCCCACCCTCGGGTCATGAAGGCATCGCCCGCGTCCACGACCTTGACTTTCGCTTCTGCGGCCTGGCCATAGCATCCGTCGTGCTGCAGCCATAGCTCGACGGGTCCCCTCGGCGGTATCTCACCCGCGAAGGGCCTAGGAAGGTGAGTCCATGTGTGCGGCGGCGTTGCCACCCACACCACAAACTCCCGGGTCAAGCCTTTGGCGTGGGTCCGCGACGGAGGCAGCCTCGCGGCAGCCACCTACCTTCTTCCACGGCTCCACTCCTCGCGGTGCTGGAGACCATGCGCGAGGCCCTGTGCATGGGCGTACAAGGGAATCGGAAAGCCCAGCGAGGCCCGTTCATGCCAAGGCCGCGTCACCACGGCCTCCTCGGCATTACCCCGAGAGTGATCCGTCCTCTTATTCGGCAGGAGCAGCTCAGGTTCCATCTCAGGGGCCTTCCCCTTCTCCGATGCGGAGAACCTCCTGATCGGCGCCATGGGTGCTCTCGCAAGACGGTGGAGCAAGGACAAGGAGGAGCAGGGAACAAGAAGACGAAATGAGTAGGGGGCTCCTCCCTCTCCCGCATTTATAGCCAGGAGAAGGTAAATCGTCAGCCTCCCACGATCTCTAGTAATGATGATTTTCTCTACATGCAGCATGCAGTTGTCAAGTCAAACGGTTGCCGAGGTGACATGGGGAAGCGGAGACGCTCGTGTGCCATCAAGCGCCACGCGTTGGCTTGGTCCGCAGGCGATTGGAGCCCGCGGCGTTCCGCACTTGCCCCCTTGCTTTGCATCGAAGCCAAGTGCGAGCGCGCCTTGGGCCCCGGGGCTTCTATCAGCATACTGGGAACCAGGTACCCAGACCTGCCTGCCTGCGGCCCATGATGTGGCTTCATAGACGGCCTGGTACGGTCCAGCTTCGACTACGGCAAGACAAGACCCTTGCGAGGGGTCAAGCCTCACAAGGCAGGCGACTTCAAGACCTCTCGAGGGAGCGGCCTCCTAAGGCGGCCTCCTGAGCAGAGCGGAGATTTCTATGCAAGACCCAGCCTCATGAGGCTGAAATGGCATCAACCATGATGACCAAGGCCAGGCGCGTGCCAGCGGGCGCAGAGCAGTAGCTTTACTCTTTCGTGCAAAGGAGGCAAGCGCAGGTGTGGAGTCCCAAGGAATCAGCCAAAGGTTGCCATTTGCGTGCAACGAGACCAAGATCGCCAGAACGTCAGGATGGATGTCATCACCGAGCCCACCACGACATCACGCTTAGAGGCTTTGCAGGCGAAGACCACCTTTCGTCAGGATTATATGTACTTCTTGTCCCCTTTCAAATTGGGCCGTTGTGGGATCCCTTCCCGCCTAAGTTTTGGAGGAAGAGGAGCAAGGCCACTATAAATATAGCCTAGCCACCACCGTAGAGAGGGATCGACTCATCAGGTGATCAACTCATCGAACCACCAAGACCTCATCACAAGAACACGCCTCCTGAGGTTGTTCTTCCAGTTGTACTAGTTCATCCTCAGCCCCTCGCGAGGCTAATCCACCACAAAGCAGGAGTAGGGTTATTACACCGCAAGGTGGCCCGAACCTGGGTAAACTATTGTGTCTTTCTCTGTCATGTTCATCGAGCTAGGTCGTGAGAGCAGTGGGTCAATCGGCTTGAGAGATTGAGTTCTTCGCACACACCCCTAAGTTCGAACCTTTCTTAGGTCTGCGGAGCCCGGAATCCGACAGAATTTCAGCTACCGGTAATCTGCCTCTTTGTGTAAACCTTGCATATTATGAGAGAAATGCATTAGAATTACTCCACGGAGTGTTATACTGAATGAAAACACTATAAATGACAATAGGAAAACATGATGCAAAATGGACGTATCAAAGCTGCAGCGATGAACACTCCGAGAAAAGTAACTGTCGGCGTTCTGGGAACGGGGGTCCCCAGACTTGCCTGCCTGCGGCCTGCGGCGTGGCTCAAGTGGTGGCTCAGTATGGCCCATCTTCGTCAGCACAAGACTCAAGACCCTCGCGAGGGGCCAAGCCTGGCGGGGCGGATGACACAAGGCTTCCTCAGGAACGGCCTCGCCAGGAAGCCTCGCGAGGAGGCAGAGAGATCAAGGCAGGCTACCTCGAGAGGTGCTCATGATGCAAGCCATGACGATTGAGACCAGGCGGGCACCAGGCGGGCGCCGGCCTGCACAGTGTCCTTGTTTCCTCTTTGGTGCAAAGGGGGCAAGCATAGGCGTGGAGTACCGAGGCATCAGGAAAAGGTTGCCGTTTCAGTGCAACGAGACCAAGACCAGCAGAGCGGCAGGATGGAGGTCACCGTGGAGCCCCAGACGGTGTCATCGCCAGTACTTTTGGCAGCCGAAGACCAACTTTAGTCAGGATAACTTGTACTAGATGTTCCCCTTCAAAATGGCCGTTGGTGGGACCCTTCCCGCTCAATATTTGGGAAGAGGACCAGGGCCTCTATAAATAGGACTAGCCACCACAGAGAATGGGGGATTCATCGAGTGCTCATTAGAGATAGAGGCGATCGAACTCACCCAAGCAGTTCATCGCACCAGCTCAAGAACACCTCTCGCGAGGCTGTTCTTCCCTTGTATTGTTCATCATCATCCCCTGAGGCAATCCACCATACCACACACTGGAGTAGGGTATTACACCACGACGGTGGCCCGAACCAGTATAAATCTAGTGTCCCTCGTGTTGTTCATCATTTTTAGCTTAGATCTCACGAGACGATCGGACGTAGATCGGTAGGGGAGAGATCTTCGTGCGCACCCCAGAGTTCGAACCTTAAGGGTCTGCCGAAACCCAACATCCGACATTTGGCGCGTCAGGTAGGGGTGCGCCGGAGCTCTCCCTTCCGTCGACCCGTTCCCCATCAGCGCCGCACTCTGCCCTCATGGCGGCCAACGCACCGCCTGCTGCACCTGTTGGCGCTGGCACGGAAACTGGGGGGCTCCGAGCCCTGGCCCCCGCCTTGCGACAGGTGCGGTGGCCGAACAGGTTCAAGTCGGACATGCCGCCGCGCAACGACGGCGCGGCCGATCGGCTGGCCTTCCTGCTGGCATATGAAGAAGCCGTCCTCAAGGTCGGAAGCGACGACAAGGTCATGGCGAACTGGCTGCCCATGGCCCTCACCGGCGTCCCGCGCATGTGGCTGCTCCACTTACCAGCGGCTTCTGTGGCCTCCTGGGAGGAGTTGCGCGACCTCTTCCTCACCCATCATGCTGCGCTGGCACCCCCACATGTCGCAGCCATCCTGGGCGGATCGCAGGCACCACCTGCGAGCCGCCATGTCAAGCTGTTCGTCCGCCAAATCGGCGTCATCCTCAAACACCGAGAAGCCCCCCCCCCGGGCTGGGTAGAACCCAAGGCTGATTTGACCTTCAGCTCGGACAATCACCCCTCCAACACCGCCTGTTCGGGCGCGCTCCTGATGCTATGCACCCCCACCATCTGCCAGGTGGCCGTTACCAGGACCCTCATCGATGATGGTGCCGGCCTTAACATGCTCTCGGTGGAGGCCTTTAGCCTCCTCCACGTGCCGCTAGAGCGGCTCCAGCCCAGCAGGCCCTTCTCGGGCATTGGAGGCAGTTCCACCGGCTCCCTAGGGCAGATCCGCCACCCGGTGACCTTTGGCAAACACGAGAACTTCTACACGGAGCTGGTCGACTTCGACATCGCCCCCATCGGCCTCCCATACAACGCCATCCTCGGCTACCTGGCCTTGGACCAGTTCATGGCAGCGACTCACCCGGCGTACAACCTCATGACGATGCCCGGGAGTAGCGGCGTCCTTACCGTGTCCGGAGACACAAGCGATGCGCTGCAGGCGCTCAAGCTCGCTTTCAAGATAGCAGCGGTGGCGCAGCCCGCCAGCGCAGACACCCTCGAGCCCAAGGGGGTTGTGCCGGCCAAGAGAAGAAGCTATTCACCCAAGACAAGCGGAGACCAAGCAGATACCGGTCAACGGGGATGGGTCCTCTGGCGCCACCTTCACCATAGGCGCCAACCTCGATCCTGAGCAGGAGGAGGCCTTGGTGAAGTTCCTGCGTGCAAACAAGGAGGTGTTTGCGTGGGAACCTGATCAGCTGGCAGGGGTCCCAAGGGATGTGATTGAACATCATCTCAACGTGTGCCCCAACGTGCGCCCCGTGAAGCAGAAGGCAAGGCAACAATCCACTAAAAAGCAGGCCTTCATCGTCCAAGAAACCCGCAAGTTAGAGGCAGCAGGCGTCATCCGCGAGGTTCGCTATCCTGAATGGCTGGCCAACCCTGTTGTTGTGCCAAAAAGGGAGGACAGGAACGCATGTGTGTCGACTTCACCAACCTCAACAAGGCCTGCCCACAGGATCCATTCCCATTCCCTCGCATCGACCAGATCGTATTCTACCACCGAGTGTGACCTATTGTGCTTCCTGGATGCCTTCTCGGGCTATCACAAGATCAAGATGGCGGTAGAAGATGTGGAGAAAACGGCCTTCCTAACCCCGTGTGGAGTATACTGCTATACCTGCATGCTATTCGGGTTGCGCAACACAGGTGCCACCTTTCAGCGACTGATGCACATCGCCTTGGGCCGGCAGCTCGGGAGGAACGCCGAGGCCTACGTCGATGACATTGTGGTGAAGTCTCGGGAGGCGAAAACCCTGATACAGGACCTAGAAGAAACCTTCGCGAGCCTCCGTGAAGTGGATCTGCGCCTCAACCCGGAGAAGTGCGTGTTTGGAGTTCCCTCGAGCGAGCTTTTGGGCTTCCTCGTATCCCACAGGGGCATCGAGGCTAACCCAGAGAAGGTCAAAGCAGTCAAAGACATGAGTCCGTCGAAGACCCTCGGAGAAATGCAGAAGCTCACTGGGCGAGTAACTGCATTGGGGCGCTTCATCTCCAAGCTGGGAGAGCGAGCACTACCCTTCTTCAAGCTGATGAAGAAGAAGGGCTCGTTCGAATGGACGAAAGAGGCCGACAAGGCATTCCAAGATCTCAAGAAGTACCTTACCAGCCCTCCGGTGATGGTAGCTCCGCGCCCTCGGGAGCCCTTGGTGCTCTACCTTCCAGCCACACCCTACTCCGCCAGCGCAGCCCTGGTGGCGGTTAGGGAGGAGCACCGGGCCAAGGTCGCGCCAGCCGCGGCCCCGGCTGAGGCGGAGCAAAGCCAAGAAGGCCTCGCGAAGACCATGACCGTAGCAGATGGGGATCAGCCTTAGCAGGGGGACGCACCCGGAGCGGAGGAGGCCTCGCCAGGCGACCAAGCGCTGGGGGCTCCGTCGTCTCAGGAGGCGCCTCAACCTCCGGAAGACGCAGGCTGCGCCAGCACCCTCAACCTCGTCGAGCATCCTGTATACTTCGTCAGCACGGTGCTACGGGACGCAAGGGCGTGGTACCCCATGCCCAAAAAACTCCTCCTTGCGCTGCTAGTGGCTTCACGCAAGCTGCGGCACTATTTTCAAGGCCATCCCATCAAGGTCGTCTCAGCATACCCCTTGGAAAGGGTACTCAGGAGCCCCAACTCAGCTGGAAGGGTCGCTGAATGGAACATCGAGTTGCAAGCGTTTCTGCTGGAATTCAGCATGACCAGAGTCATCAAGGGAGCCGCACTTGCAGATTTCATGGCAGAATGGGCGGAGGCACCGGGGCTCAAAGCGGGCGAGGACCGGTCGCTTTCCCCGGGAAGTGAAGCACCAGACGGCTGGGTCATGTACTTCAACGGGGCGTTCTCGCGACATGGCGCGGGGGCTGGCGCAGTGCTCATATCCCCCACTCAGGACAAGCTCTACTATGCTATGCAACTCTGCTTCCAGCATGGAGAGAAGGTCTCCAACAACATAGCAGAGTACGAGGACCTGATAGCGGGCTTGAAAGCTGCAGCCGCCTTGGGGGTAAAGCGCCTCATCATCAAGGGCCATTCACAACTCCTCGTCAATTTCTCCAACAAGGTGTACAAGACGAAGGACGAACACATGGAAGCATTGAGTGAGTGCTGGATTAGGGGGTATCCGGACAGCCGGACTATTGGAGCGTGAAGATACAAGACTCAAGACTCCGTCCCGTGTCCGGATGGGACTCTCCTTTGCGTGGAAGGCAAGCTTGGCGATCCGGATATTGTACTTCCTTCCTTGTAACCGACTCCGTGTAAACCCTAGCCCTCTCCGGTGTCTATATAAACCGGAGAGGTTGGTCCTTAGAAGGCCGATCACAATTACAATCATAATCATCATAGGCTAGCTTCTAGGGTTTAGCCTCTACGATCTCGTGGTAGATCTACTCTTGTACTACTCATATCATCAATATTAATCAAGCAGGAAGTAGGGTTTTACCTCCATCGAGAGGGCCCGAACCTGGGTAAACATTGTGTCCCTTGCTTCCTATAACCATCAGCCTAAGACGCACAGATCGGGACCCCCTACCCGAGATCCACCGATTTTGACACCGACATTGGTGCTTTCATTGAGAGTTCCTCTGTGTCGTTGTTGCAAGGCTCGATGGCTCGTCTCGTTGTCAAGGACAACATTACCTCTAGGGGAGAGCTGGCTATAGGCCAAACTCTCCGACTTGGCGGCTTCATCATGGCTGCCCCATCGGCGGTTGCACCGACGATGGCCTCTCGGGTCATCACGCATAACCTCTGCGTCAATTTGGAATTCACCGAACAGATGGATCCGATAGAGCTCTCCTCCCTTAATGAGCTCTTGGATCGCATCGCCGCTTTGGGAGTCGCTATGGACTATGACCGGATCGGGCTTAAACCCGACCAAAGGGACATTAAATCCCCGCCGGCCACCCATGAGATAGCGGTAGTGGAGGAACCGCACACGGATTACCCCTCAATTTTGAGGACGAATTATGTCCGGATGACCGAGCTCCTTGAGTCGGGCACCCGCCCAAGGGAAAACATGACCCGGATCCCAGACTTAGAATCGGGCATTGGGCCGGAGAAATTGGGCAGCACCCCGGATCCCGAGCAGTCAGGCTCGGAAGCTCCCATGCCCCTGGGTGCTAGATCGGATCAGAATTCGGATTCAGCTATTCCCACCCACACGGACTTAAACCGTCTCTCCCATATCAGGCAAGAGCCCCAGGAGACAGTACATCATTACTGGGCCAGATTCCTCCTTGTGCTAAACAAGGTCAAGGACTGCCGCGAGGAAGACGTAGTCTCACTTTTCTGCAAAAATTGCACGAACAAAGGAATCCTTAATGCTATAAGTCGCCGTGACATAGTACACTTTGCGGACTTGGCAACCATAGTATAGAAGTATTGTGCGATGGAAAACGCCTGGATAACCCAAACAGAATTTTGGGATAGTCCGGCTCTCACCAAAACCTTTGTCCGAACTAAACGGGCGAACTCCCGTAAGTCGGCCGATCCAATCCCCAAGAAACCAAAGCCCACCCCAGGGCGGGGAACCGTATTAGAAGAATGGCTCAATGGGCCATGTAAGCTCCACAGTACTCCAGACACAACACCAACTCATAGCCTTAGGGCATGTTGGATACTCCGGCAGGTTGCAAAAAGTGGCGAGGATCTTCTTGCAAGCCATAAAGCAGAACAGCATCCCGCCAACGAACACAATACAGTACTAACAGTCTTCGAGACTTTTGCCTCAAACAATAGGCGCAAGCGAGCTCATCGAAGCTCCGCTGAAATTTGCCATGTGGCAAAAATAAACCCCTGGAACGACACTGTTATAACTTTCAATGCCAGTGATGAACCTCGATTCCAGACTATCCAGGCACCAGCCGCTCTGGTCCTTAGCCCAATCGTGGACGGCTTTCGGCTCACTAAAGTACTCATGGATGGCGGAAGCGGATTAAACTTGATCTATGAAGAAACACTCAACAAGATGGAAATTGATAAAAGCCACATTGAACAAAGCGGCACAACCTTCAGGGGAATTATCCCTAGTCGGGAAGCACGGTGTGCGGGAAAAATCACACTCGATGTGGTATTCGGCACCCCAGAGAATTATAGGTCCGAAGAAATCACATTCCAAGTGGCTCCTTTTAGCAGCGGATACCACGCCCTTCTAGGGCGGGACGTGGTTACAAGCTTTCAAGCTATACCCCATTACGGGTACATGAAGCTTAAAATGCCCGGACCCAAGGGAATCATCACTCTAGCTAGTGATCCGGACGTCGCACTTCGCGCCGAAAACAAAACTGCAGCGCTAGCCCTGGAAGCATTATCCGAAGCCCTAGCAGCCGAAGAATTAACAACACTGCAGGCCACCATGGACAGGGACGACGTGATACTCGACAAGCGACCCAAGTCCACCTCATTTAAACCCGCGGACGAGATAGTCAAATTCCAAGTCCATCCAAAGGACCCCATGAAGACAGCTTCCATCGGGACACAGTTAAGCCCCGCAATGGATGTCACACTGCGAGACTTCTTACGCAAGAATTGGGACATTTTTGCCTGGCACCTATCAGACATGCCGGGCATCCCACGCAGATTAGCCGAACACAGCCTCAATATACTAAAAGGATACAAGCCGGTCAAGCGGACTCTAAGGCGGTTTTCAGAGCCCAAATGGCAAGCCATGGGGGAAGAGCTAGCCAAACTACTCGAGGCCGGATTCATCAGAGATATCAAGCATCTGGATTGGCTGGCAAATCTGGTGACAAATCCTGGCGCTTATGCGTCGACTTCAAAGACCTCAACAAGGCCTGCCCCAAGGATCCCTTTCCCCTCCCTCGCATCGATCAAATCATCGATGCCACAGCAGGACACGACTCGCTGTGTTTTCTTGACGCATACTCTGGATACCATCAAATAAAGATGGCAGAGTCCGACCAAGCTGCAACAGCTTTCATAACGCCATATGGCCCTTTTTGCTTCAACACTATGCCTTTCGGGCTTAAGAATGCCGGCGCAACCTATCAACGCATGATTCAAACATGCCTCGAAAAGCAAATCGGCAAAACAGTGGAGGCATATGTGGACGACATGGTCATAAAAACAAGACACATCGAAACCCTAATAGATGACTTGAGGCTTACGTTCGACAACCTCCGGATATACGACATCAAGCTGAACCCGGAAAAATGCGTTTTCGGCGTCCCCTCGAGGAAACTGCTGGGCTTCATTGTTTCCAATAGAGGAATTGAAGCGAACCCGGCAAAAATCTGAGCTCTATCGCAGTTGGCTATACCAATAGACCTTAAGCACATCCAGAAACTGGCTGGATGCGTGGCTGCTTTGAGTCACTTTATCTCCAGGCTAGGAGAAAAGGCATTACCTCTTTACCGCCTTCTCAGGCGCACCGAACACTTCGTGTGGACGAATGCAGCCGCGCCTGGACTGGATGAAATAAAGACCTTATTGTCCAGTAATCCAGTCCTAACAGCACCAAATATTGGCGAGCCTATGCTAATGTACATAGCCGCAACACATCAAGTTGTAAGCGCAGTGCTCGTCGTCGAACGAGAGGTTGACGGATATAAATTCCCGCTCCAGAAGCCAGTTTATTACGTATCCACGGTCCTCACCCCATGCAAATCCCGATACCCACACTATCAAAAATAGCATACGCGGTCTTCATGGCATCCCGGAAGCTACGATACTACTTTCAAGAGTGTTCGATTATGGTGGCCTCCGAAGTACCACTCAATGACATAATAAATAATCGTGACGCTACGGGCCGGATTGCTAAATGGGCCATCAAGCTCCTTCCGTTCGATATAACATACAAACCACGGCGGGCCATCAAGTCGCAAGTACTGGCTGACTTTGTCGCCGAATGGACAGAAGCCAAACTCCCTAAAGAGTACGGCACATACTCTAACCGGATCATGCACGTCGACGGCTCTAAAATGTTGGCTGGATTGGGAGCAGGTGTATTCCTGACATCTCCCACCGGAGACACGGTCCAGTACGTCCTCCAAATATTATACACAGACTCCAACAATGCGGCTGAATATGAGGCTCTATTGCACGATCTTCGGATGGCAGTCTCTATGGGCATTCAACGCCTGGAAGTGCGCGAGGATTCAAACCTCACAATATCACAAATAAACGGAGATTTTTGATGCCAAGGATCCGAAAATGGCGGCCTACTGTAATGCCGTCCTCAAAATGTCAGCTCGGTTCGAGGGGCTTGAATTCCACCATGTGGCTCAAGAAAACAATCAAGCGGCGGACATCCTCGCCCGCATCGGCGCTAAACGCGACCCTGTCCCACCCAACATATTCCTGGAAAGGCTGTTCAAGCCATCCGTAGTATGGGAAGGGGAGTCCGGCAATACTAGCACGGATCCGAACACACCCCCAGATTCCGAACTATCAGACATAATCGAAGGCTCCACTACTGAAATAACATCTTTTGCCCACGAAATCATGGCTGTAATCGCCCCGTAGACTGAGCCTTTCTCGGCCTACCTCAATAGGCAGGAGCTCCCCGAAGACCAAAATGAAGCACGTTGCATCGTTCGATGTTCTAAAGCATACAAAGTGCATGAAGGGGAACTCTACAAGAAAAGTGTGACCGGAGTGCTCCAAAGATGCATCTCCGAAGAGGAAGGGCGGCAGCTCTTGGCCGAAATCCATGCCGGACTGGGCGGACACCACGTCGCGGCTCGAGCACTAGTCAGCAAGGCCTTCCGTACAGGCTTCTATTGGCCGGCGACCCGAGCAGACGCACAGGACCTTGTCCAACACTGCGTCGGTTGCCAGCTCTTTGCCAATCAGAGTCATATGCCCCCTACCGCTCTCCAAACAATCCCCATAACTTGGCCCTTTGCGGTCTGGGGGCTAGACATGGTCGGACCCCTTAAAGGGGGAAGCCATAAGAAAAAATACTTGTTGGTCATGGTGGACAAGTTCACCAAATGGATAGAAGCCAAACCAGTCAAAATGGCCGAATTTGGACCAGTAATAGACTTCATATCCGGGGTCGTACACCGATACAGCATCCCCCACAGCATCATCATTGATAATGGCTCCAATTTCACAGCCGATGAAGTGAAAACTTGGTGCGGCAAAATGGGCATTAAGCTCGACTACGCTTTTGTCTACCATCGCCACACAAACAGCCAGGTCGAACGGGCAAACAGTCTCATCATGAGCGGCATCAAACCTAGACTAGTGCGATCCTTGACAGAGTCGGATACGCACTGGGTCGAGGAGCTCGACCCCGTACTCTAGGGGCTGCGGACCACGCCGAATCGCACCACCGGATATACACCATTTTTTATGGTGTACGGCGTGGAAGTAGTACTATCCTGCGACATAATACATGATTCGCCACGCGTACGCATGTACGAAGAGAAGGAAGCCGAGTTAGATCGGCAGGATAACTTGGATGCCCTGGAGGAGGAGTGCAACGTCGCAAAGGCCCGCTCCGCATTCTATCAACAGCAGGCTCGACGATACCAAAGCAGGGAAGTGTGGGCCAAAACTTATAATATTGGCGAGCTCGTTCTACGCCTACCGGAGAAGAAGAAGGACAAGCTCAAACCCAAGTGGGAAGATCCCTTCGTCATTGACAAAGTTCTCACCCGAGGAGTGTACCGCTTACGTAATGCATCCGATAACAGACTCGAGCCGAACCCATGGAACGCGGCCAGACTCCGGAGATTCTACGCCTAGCACCGAACTCAGTGTTCATCTCCTTAACCCCTCCTTTTTAATTATGCTCCCTCCCTTTTCCTGTCTCGACCCTTTTTTTCCTCTTCACACAAAGTACTTAATACAGTACGGACGCCCGGATCACTCCGGCTGTACTATGAGTGTAATCAATACCTGGGGGCTTCCTATGCGGAAGCAAAATATAATTACTTTAATGGCTTTTTGCCCATCACATATGCGTTCTTTTTCCATATGTGCCTTTTCATCACCATTATATGCATCAATATGACTTAAGATGTGGCTAAGCTGGGTTGCCTGGCTCTTGTGTTTATGCCCTATGTTCCCATTAATTCGGCTAGGGCATAAGGGAGCACCTCGGCAATTATTACTGCCGGTTCAGCCGGATGTGTACCTCAGACTGGGTGAAGCCGAAAGCTAGCGTCCTTAAGAGAATATCCGGTCGGTGAACAAAAGATGTATTCGTTTATTACAACGTCAATCCCCAAAAGTTTTGTACCCTACGCCCTTGTTCACAGTCCGGACATGTGCATCGTCGCATGCGTACCCAGGGAAAGGAACCCCTAACGGAACTATTCTCCCTGGAAGATGTTTCTTACTATCCATGTAATATAACATAACTAGTTGGGCACTTGTCTGTTCAAGCACTTATGACCCCTACGCCTGGTGTCCATGCATACCCCGGTTCTGTATAACTGAGTGGGTATTCGGACACACCCCGGACTATAGGATCCGGGGGCTGAAGCGAAAAGGTCCGCCATGACAAATGATTTTAATCCGGCTAGGGACTACTTATGTCCATTGAATTACACAGTCACTTGGACTGACTATATTCCTCCTCTATACCATCCAACAGGCTATCTAGCTTACAATCCTGTTGAGAATACTTTGCGGCTAACACCTACCTGGTCATATACCAGACTCACGGGAATTTCTTGCCCATCTGGCCCTGCCGGTCCGACTTCGGCCATATGGTTCGGGTCTAGCTTGGTGTAGCGCGTCTTCACCATAGCCCAGGCTTCTCTTGCACCTTGCCGATAGGCTGACATCATCCACAATCAAAAGCGTCGTCGTGCTCCTTGAAGCATATCCACAAGCTCCCCCATGCCATTCGGCAGGAAGCTTGATGGCCACAAGGCCTGAGCAACGCCCTGCATCACCTGCCGAGCTCGCGTGTGCAGTTGTGAGAGGTCTTGTAGTAAATTGCCTGCAAATGAGGGCATCTCCTCCTCAGGGCGACCCGTTAACATTCCTACAAACAAAATCCTTTCAATATACTTCCGCGCCGAACTATACTACAGTTCGCCTAGGCACTTACCATAAATGTCGCGTCGAAGCCTTTTGTTCTCCTTCATGGAGTCTGCCAGCTGAGCACAGACGTCTTTTAACTCCACGTCTAGCTGGACTTTGGCATCTTGAAGATTGTTCTTATCCTGCCTAACTTGCATAAGAACGCGCTCGCCAGCATTTAGCTGCCTCTTGAGATGTGAGTCGTCATCTCTTACGCCCTCCGGATTCACCCCGGGATTGTCTACAGAATTTTTCTGTTAGACTTATCATACCAGCCACTTACTAACTGGTGCATCTTCGTACAATTAAGACAAATGTTACCAGATGAGGGCTTCTGGGATTCCTCTAACTTGGCAACTGTGGCCCTCAGCTCGGCCTTGCACTCCTCCAGCTCCCGAGACAATTGCTCATTCTTATCTACAAGGACCTGTGCATAAATTGATCCTTAAAACAGTTGTTCCAACCGTTTCAAGTCTCAGGGGCTACTACTATACATGCTTATCAAATTTTCTTACCCGTATATCTTTGGTATACTGGTCCGTCACTCGGGCTAGCCCGCCTTGAGCAGCTCGGATGTATGCGTCTCCCGAATTGAAGGCATTAAACGCCTCTTCGGAAAAGATGTTGTTCCGAAGCACGGCCCGTCGGCGCCGATGATTCATGGCGCTCTCTACTTCGGAGTTCGTGGCCGAAAGCATATCCACGTTCTCTGTCGGAGAACTATGCGGCATCGGCCCCGCTTCCGCCTCCGCTCTCGAAGCCGGTTCTGGAATCCGGCTGGTGGAGGCATGATTGGTGGGATCCTCGGATATAGTCCGGCTACTCCTCTTCCTGCCAGGACACGAAGGGCGTTGTTATACTTCGAATACCATAATCGCAGGACAGGTTTTTTGCCTTACCTCTGTAGCGGCGTGTCGACCCTTACCGCCTTCCTCTTGAGCCTGCCCGATCCGAACGCCCTTGGCCGACGAGTCCCTAGGGGCTCGGCCCCACGCTCCGACCGTCATCTCTGCAAAAACACGACACTTCAAGGGTAAGGCATGACATCTGAAGGGAGTCCTCTTCATAGGATAGGGTTTTTCGGCTTGGCTTACGCGTGACGTAGGCAGCAGTCCGGGATAGTCGGCAATAATGGCCACTGAGGCGCCATCGCAGCTCGCTCGATAAAATATCCTGTTGACAAGATCCACGGTAATATCCGGATCTTCTGCGAGTCCTGGATCTAGGGCCCTTCCGGGGTCCTCTGGCTGCGGGGAGGCGCTGGAGATTCCTTCTACGGCCCTCCTCAGTTCCTACTCGGAAATATCAAAGCAGATAATCTTAGCGAAGAACGCCACAATAAGTGAAGCGGGGAAAGGAATCACGACTTACCCAGTTTGGGGGGTTGTACATGGAGAATCCATCCCGCGGTTTAATATGAAGGAATTCTTCCTCTTCTCCTTTGTATAAATCGGACAATATCCTTGCCAGAGTAGTGGCGGAGTCCGGACCCTTACGGCCACAGCGGGTGACATCGTCTTACCCGTTGAAGTGCCACATGGGCTTCCCCGATATTGAAGCGGTTGCACTCCCCGTATTATGCATATTGCCATAACCTCGACTATCGTCAGTCTGGATTTGGCCAGTAACTTTATCCTGCTTATCAGGTAATGTATTTCCCTGGTATCCTCCTCTTGGGGGCCTCGGGGGCGCCAGCTTAGGCGTGCCCTCGGCGGGGCGTTACTGAACTTGGCAAGACCTGTCCGGACTGGATCCGGAAGGGAATGTCGTCAATGTAAAACCACTCTGAAGGCCAGTTCTCTGGTGCCTTCTTGGGAGTGCCGGATAGGTATTCGGTCTCGGCAATACGCCATACTTCGGCCCCGCCCACTTGACATAGGGGTTCTCCCTGGTTGCGGGGGACAAGGCAGAACGACTTCTTCCATAACCCGAAGTGAGCCTCGCAGCCTAGAAATAGCTCACAAAGGGCAACGTACCCTGCTATATGTAGTATAGAGGCAGGGGTAAAATTGTGCAACTGGAGGCCGTAGAACTCTAGGAGCTCGCGAAGGAACGGGTGGATGGGAAACCCGACGCCCCTTAGCAGATGCGGGATGAGGCATATTCGCTCCTCTGGAGATGGATTAGGAGATCCCTCCGCCTGTTCCCCGCCGTTATAGGTGGCTATTCCGGCTCGGATGGGGACCATGAACGTCGGTGGGAGAAACCCTTGGGTTTGTAACTCAATCAAACGGCTATGGGGAACTGAACACTCTTCCCAGTCCCCCGGCTTGGAGCGAGGAGAGCGAGCAGAGGAGCTACGACGACTGGCCATGTTGGAAAGGTTTTTCCGGAGCGCTTTGTTGGATGCTTGCTTGAGGGGGGAGAGTGAGGTTTGGATCTGAGAATCCCCGTCTCTTCAAATAGACGGTCAGCCCGAAGGATTGAGGGTGGAAAATGCAAAAATGCCTCGGCTCCTCGCATTCGCTCGACATGTGGAGATGGTCATTATTGAGGCACTGAAGCCGAGGAGTACAACATTGATGGAATGCGGACACTATTTGTTGTAATAGGTAGTTTGGAGTATTCGGAGATGGAACCCGCCCTGCAATGCCGAAGACAAGACTGCGCGCTGGACTCATCGTCATTGAAGCCTGGTTCAGGGGCTACTGAGGGAGTCCTGGATTAGGGGGTATCCGGACAGCCGGACTATATACTTCGTCTGGAATATTGGAGCATGAAGATACAAGACTCAAGACTACGTCCCATGTCCGGATGGGACTCTCCTTTGCGTGGAAGGCAAGCCTGGCGATCCGGATATTGTACTTCCTTCCTTGTAACCGACTCCGTGTAAACCCTAGCCCTCTCCAGTGTCTATATAAACCGGAGAGGTTGGTCCTTACAAGGCCGGTCACAATTACAATCATAATCATCATATGCTAGCTTCTAGGGTTTAGCCTCTACGATCTCGTGGTAGATCTACTCTTGTACTACTCATATCATCAATATTAATCAAGCAGGAAGTAGGGTTTTACATCCATCGAGAGGGCCCGAACCTGGGTAAACATTGTGTCCCTTTCTTCCTGTTACCATCAGCCTAAGACGCACAGATCGGGACCCCCTACCCGAGATCCGCCGGTTTTGACACCGACAAGCATACCTGCGGAGGTCCGCGGGATGGAGAAACAGTTTTGGGGGCTGGATTTACAGCATGTGCCTCGCGGCACCAATAAAGAGGCTGATGACATCGCCAGGAGGGCGTCCAGGTGGTTGCCTCAGGAGCCTGGCGTCTTCGAGGAACGACTCTTCAAACCTTCAGCGGTGCCATCACTATCAAGCACAGCACAGCCTCGGGAGGAGCTCCCTCAACCGCCTGCCTCGGGAGCCCCGGCATGTGGCCCGACCTCAGGGGCACGCCTGCTCCTGGCGCTGGAACCTCAGGAGGGATGTTGGACCGTGGAGTTCAAGGATTACTTGGTGCAAGGGATTCTGCCAGAAAAGGAGGAGGACGCGGAATGCGTGGCGCGGCAGGCCACGGCCTACTGCATCCAAGACGGAGAGCTCTACTAGAAGCGGCCGAATGATGTTACCCTACGTTGCATCTCCAGGGAGCAAGGGAAAGAGTTACTGGCAGACATTCACGGTGGAGACTGCGGGCACCACTCGACTTCTCGCACACTCGTCGGCAAGGCATTTCGCAGCGGGTTCTATTGGCCAACAATACTCAACAACGCAATCGAGCTGGTGAAGGCTTGTGAAGCCTGTCAATTCCATGCCAAGCAGATTCATCAGCCAGCTCAGGGCCTTTAGACCATCCCCCTCTCGTGGGCATTCGCTGTTTGGGGACTGGACATCCTTGGCCCATTTCCTCGGGCGCCAGGGGGCTACCGCTACCTCTACATCGCCATTGACACGTTCACCAAGTGGGCAGAAGTCGAAGTTGTCCGCACCATCCTGGCTAGCTCAGCAGTCAAGTTCGTCAGGGGCCTCGTGAGCCAGTTTGGGGTACCTAATCGCATCATCACCGACAACGGTTCGCAGTTCACCAGCAATCTCTTCAAAACATATTGTGCTAACCTTGGAACGCAGATATGCTATGCTTCGGTGGCACACCCTCGGAGCAACGGCCAAGCTGAACTCGTGTAACGCCCCGGATCCGATGTGCCAGGTGTCTGTCAGTTATTCGCCGCCGTTGCCATGTCATTTGCTTGCGTGTTGCATTTTATCATGTCATCATGTGCATTTCATTTTGCATACGTGTTCGTCTCATGCATCCGAGCATTTTCCCCGTTGTCCGTTTTGCAATCCGGCGCTCCTATGTCCTCCGGCGTCCCCTTCTTGCCTCTCTTCGTGTGCGGGTATTAAACTTCCTCGGAATGGCCCGAGGTTTGCCAAGCGGCCTTGGTATAGCACCGGTAGACCGCCTGTCAAGTTTCGTGTCATTCGGAGGTCGTTTGGTACTCCAACGGTTAACCGGGTAACCGTAAAAGCCCATCTCTCTTTGCAGCCCAACACCCTTCCAAACTGGCCCAAAACCCATCTAACTCCCCTCCATGCTCTCGGTCGTTCGATCACGATCGCGTGGCCGAGAACCGCTCCTCATTTGGACTCTCCTAGCTCCCCCTACCTATATAAACACCTCCTCCCCCGAAATTCCGGATCAAATCCACCCCTAACCCTAGCCCCGCTCCTCTCCGCGCCGTCGGACACGTCCGGTCCGGCCGGACAATGTCCGCCGCCGCCGCCCCGGCCAATCCGCGGCCGCCACGTGGGCGCCGCCGTCTCCCGCGCCGC